>NW_019652751.1:0-564 GCF_002806865.2 Cucurbita pepo subsp. pepo
TGAAGAAGGTAGATCAAGTAATTGATTAAAAAATAAAATGGAATGAGGAGAACATTAGATGGGAAAGTATTTGAGCCACAAAAGTAAATGGGGATGATGTTTACCTCTGGAATACCATTTAGCAGCAGAATATGGATTGATTGCCTGCAATTTTGATAGGCAGATCTCAGCATCCCGCCACTGAGACAAGCTTGTGTAAATATTGGCCAAATCATTCCATGTTTCTATTTCCAGACTTCTGTCAGATGTTCTCACATCCTGTATTAAGGTGAAACAAAGCAATAAATAATAAATGAACTAACTTGTATTAACTCAGCTTGATGGTTATAGTAATACAAGTGAGAAGGCACCAAATCCGGTCTCTCAAACCTCATAGACATTTTAAAAGAAAAGAAAATTCAGTTTCATGCGAGCTGGAGGAAGAGAACTTCCAGATACCAAAACATTAATCCACAAGAACTCAGTGAAATGTCAATAACAATACAAGAAAAAGCTTTGATCTTACGAAATTGAATCCCTTACCTTTGAAAGCATCTTTCCAACTCCACTACTTTTAGTCCGGAC
>NW_019652752.1:0-564 GCF_002806865.2 Cucurbita pepo subsp. pepo
TTGAAGTATATTGTATGATTGATGTCTCTTGGATCATATCACAAGTGTTCTTGCCTTGAGATATTCAGTCAACAAGGTAATCCGAATCTTATTCCCCTTGTATTGATTCCTTATCTTATAACGCTTTTTCCGTAATAGCGGGAGCTGAAATCAAATAAATTCTATCTTTCCCGTATTTTTGGGGATCAAATGTTATCTTCTGTCTAATTTTTGGGGTCAAATGTGGATGCTTTACCCTATTTTTAGGGTCATTTCAGTCAAAGACAAGGTAAATAGGCTGGTCATTCACCTTCACCATCTGATTCATTCGACTTAACTAGTTCACCGGAGAGGAACAGTAAACTCCTGGCTAGCTGGACTATTACTGATTTCACTCTTGAACTGCTCATGACCCTGGGCCTCGGCTTCGCGCCGTAACCTTTTCTATTCTCTATTTCTTCTTTCATTGAACTCTGTAAATGGAATAGGTGTTTGTTGAACTAGGCTCAGTCTCTCTTTGCTTTCCTTTGATTCTGCTCTTTCGAGACTCTAAAAATGAAAGAAAGATCAGCAGCTACTGAACAG
>NW_019652753.1:0-564 GCF_002806865.2 Cucurbita pepo subsp. pepo
TCTTTTTCTATTTCTATTTCTCTTTCTTCGGGTATTACAAAAACATACTATAGCATGTGGACATACAAGCAAACAAGTTCAACAGGAAGATAACATTCATCAATCACCTCGAGCACAAATCACAATAGGTCATCCTCCTTGCTAACATAGTGGAAAGCATATAAAACAACAATCATTACAAGTCTCGTCATAAGGGCAATTTGGTAATTTTTTATATCATGCTTAAGATATTGATTCACATTGTCCAACTCCTATTCTAGTCGAGCATGCTTCTCAGAAATCTCAATTTAGGGGTATAACGGTAATTTTATCATAACTTACATACTCATAAAAATGATCTTCCAAAGTACTTAACGTGCATTTTCTAACCACCTAAGGTAAGGAATACTTCGTGCTAGTACTCTTTTCAATCCCTACAAGTATTACTGGCCGAAAATCTGTATGGTTACTTACTTTGATGAACCGTGCCTTCAAACTACTGTCTCGAGCAAATTTCGACTTTCTCTCAAGAATCCTAAGCCTTCCCTCTTTTCTTTTCTTTTTTTCTTTTTTCTCTCGTTGGAA
>NW_019652754.1:0-564 GCF_002806865.2 Cucurbita pepo subsp. pepo
TTTTTTTTTTCTTTCTTGATGATCAACATCTCATAAATGTCTCGTCTCTTTTCATTTTAAGGGATTGCACTAGCTATACGCTTGTCATATGGTATGATATTGCCCCCTTTGAGCATAAGCTCTCATGGTTTTGCTTTTAGTTTTCTCAAAAGGCTTGATACCAAAAGAGATGTATTCCTTACTTATACCAAAAGAGATGTATTCCTTACTTATAAATTCATGATCAATCCTTTAATAATTAGCTGATGTGGGACTCCTCTCCCAACAATTCTCAACACAAGTATGGTACTATTACCCCGGCTAAAAGTACCAAAGAGGATACAAAGTCCCTACGAGCCACAATGCTCCTCTTTTCTAGAAACTAGAGATCAAGCATTACTACCAACAAATCCCTACAGTTTCGCGGACAGTGCTATATGCTTATGATGGGGGAAAAACATAATGAAAATAGTAAACAATGAATTTACGGATACATTTTTTAAGAGAAAGCTTAATAAAGAAAAATATACCTGACCTCACAAGAAACGAACTAACCTGGAAAGAAAATGTGGTGATGATCATACA
>NW_019652755.1:0-564 GCF_002806865.2 Cucurbita pepo subsp. pepo
AAATACCATAGTTGATAGCAATAGGAATAATCACGACCTACGTGACCGTAATATCAACATTACACCCTACCTTTCATCTCGCAAGAAAAGTTGATTTAGACTCTAGCGGCAACAGTAGCTCGCTCTTCAACAAAAAGAAAAAACTATGACAATGTGATCATGAGTTAGAAATCTAAGCCGTATCTNTGACGACGACATTCTTATTGGCTAAACATGAGTGAGAGTGCAAAGAGAGACAAGTTGGCGGAGACAAAAGTTCGAGAAAGAAAGAAAAAACTAGGATTAGTGATACTGAAGAGCGAAACAGTGTTCGCCGAGCAGTATGCAAATGATGACGACGGTGTGTAGATCACTAAGAGACACACAACTGCCGATTGTAATTGTGAAGGACAGATAGCGAGATTGACATACGAATCGAGAAGACTTGTTGTATGATTCTAAGGGAGGGTAGTTTAGTCTTTTCGCATAATAGTCAAATCTAAAACACAATAGATAGATAGATCTGAGGAGTCATTTCCTCTCCCATCATCAATTGTTTAATAATTCATGGGTGTTTTGGGCTTT
>NW_019652756.1:0-564 GCF_002806865.2 Cucurbita pepo subsp. pepo
TTATTACTCTAATTTACATTCGTCATCTTAACATTCTGATCATTTCTGTTGGACAAAATTTAAAGAAGCTCAACTGCCCTCTGATGAAAAATTCTTATCTTTTCTATTAGACAAAATTTAGAGAAGCTAAAGGAGCTCACTGCCTNACAAAATTTAAAGAAGCTCAACTGCCCTCTGATGAAAAATTCTTATCTTTTCTATTAGACAAAATTTAGAGAAGCTAAAGGAGCTCACTGCCTCTGATATTTCCTTTTATTGTTAAATACTGTTTAACAAATCTTTCATCAATCTCCCTCCCTTCTCTCTCTCATTTTTTTTTTTTTTCATTCTGTAAATAGGTTTTTCAATTGTGTAAACAGATATTATTGGCCAATTTTAAGTACAGGCTATGGTCTTTTAGTTTATGGATCTACCACCTAAAATTTTATTGAATCTAACCTTATAACCTTATTTCTTATAACAAAAATCTAATGATTGTATATGGGATCTGATTATTACTAAGATAGGTAAGAAGATTTGATCTTAAATTAATTTCTTATAACCATAACTAAATTAATTTCTTAT
>NW_019652757.1:0-564 GCF_002806865.2 Cucurbita pepo subsp. pepo
AAATACTAAGACGTAGCCTGTAACACGATCTAGAACTTTGCTGAAGGAATCATATTGATCCGATCTACAGATCGAAAGTTATGAAAATCAGAAAAAACAGACTGGGTTTCGGTTTTCAGAGGACAAAGAAGAAAGAAGAAAGAGAAAGAAAAAAAAAANTCAGAGGACAAAGAAGAAAGAAGAAAGAGAAAGAAAAAAAAAACGGCCGGCGAGCGGCGGAGGGCGGCGACAAGCGCCAGACACGCATCGACCATCGGCTGGAGCAACGCAGCTCCAGCGAGGTGTCGACACGTGTCGCCTGCAAGCCGGGCCGAACCACGACGCGAGCCGAGCTGACTGGGCCAGGTCGGTCGACCATGACTACGCGGAAGCGAGTGCGCGTGCAGCCTGTGACTGGCGCCTTCCCGCGCGCGTGACTACGCACTCCTAGCGCGCTACTGGCGCGTGAGCGCGTGGAACGGCCAATTTGGCCTGGTTGTTTTCTGTTTGCCTAATTTTTGTCCCGGTTCCAGTTCTAATACTATTTTTATTTGAAAAGGGACCTAATTTAAAGAAATTAGTATT
>NW_019652758.1:0-564 GCF_002806865.2 Cucurbita pepo subsp. pepo
CGTCGACATAAATAGTAGAGATGTGAGAGATACCCCACTCGCCGTGCTTGCTTTCGTTCATAACGTTTTTGCTAAACATCCCACAAAATGTGATCCTCAATTCCTCCATCTTATAACAATTATGCATATAACGAGGCATACGACCCTCCAATCTAGGGCAGTTGGAGATCCCAAGAATTCGAAGTTCCCATAAATTTGGAAGCCAGAAAGGCAATACTCTTAGCGTGGGAAACTCTCCAACTTCTAGCACTTCTAAATCTGCATCAAACCCGTTTAACCACGTCGGAAAAATGGCGAATGCTGGAAGTCCTCTGAGTATCTGTTTCTTAAAACGAAGCAATTCCAGTGAGATTGTCCAGTTCAGCTGCTCACACCCCCATAGTGCCATATTACACAACGTACTCAAGCTTTCCATGCCTTTTGGCAATGTTAGCAGAGATTTGCAATCATAAATGACTAGTGTTTGAAGCAAATTGAGTCTGTCAATATCTTCAAACAAGCGAGTCAAGTTTTNTTCCTATGACATCTTTTCCCAAGCTGGCTTGCTTTGTCTGTATCCATAAG
>NW_019652759.1:0-564 GCF_002806865.2 Cucurbita pepo subsp. pepo
TTTTTTTTTTTTTTTTTTTTTTTTTTTTTTTATAGAAATTTAAACATAAAAGCAATCCATGAGAATTTGCAGCCATAAAAAGGTCAAAATGATCAAAATACCAAAACTAGTTCAAGAAAAGAAGATATGATCGGTTCAATTGAACTGGCTTCGTCATCATCTTTAACCTTTAGATAATGGAAGATGGCACGGGATCGTGACCCCATAACTCTAAAGGAAATTTCGAACTTTAGAGCTCAAGGTAGCCATTGTCTGTGCCAAATCAGATACAAGTTGGCCAATCACATCACTCACTTCTCATTCACTTCTCACTGGGAAGCTTCCCATAGGCTGATATAAGGTGTGGGGTGGCCTCCAAATGCCCAAATTGGGATTTTAACCTCTTTTCTATTTGTTCTTTATATATACATTACTTATATTAAATCAATAATTGTTTAAGTGTGTAACACATCTATTTCTCTGGCACGATAGAGACATTACTACATACATGATATAATTAATATGGTCATTACTACATACACCATATGATTAATATGGTCAGAGAAATCGTTAAAAAAAAAAAAA
>NW_019652760.1:0-564 GCF_002806865.2 Cucurbita pepo subsp. pepo
TCACCTCCTGCACGAAACTTCTTTAAATCTCCACCTCCGGCTGCGTTTCTCTTCCCCTCTCCACCACCTCCTGAGCGAAGCTTCTTTAAATCTCCTCCGCCAAAAGCGTTTCTCTTCCTCTCTCCGCCACCTCCTGAGTGAAGCTTCTTTAAATCTCCTCCCCCAGCGGCGTTTCTCTTCCCCTCTCCACCACCTCCACCGCAGCCAGCAGAGTGATGTGAAGACTGTACGAAAGATCAGCCACGCCATAGAAGATAAGCTAATTGGCGAGAGAGATGTTCTCAATATGAGATGAGCTTTTTTAATTCAAGCCCTTTAATAATATAAGAGGGAAATCTTACCATCACTATTTTAGTTTTAAAAATAACTTTATCATTATAAAAATACAATTTTATTTGAAGTTTAAAAAATATTTCCAAATTTTCAAAAATAGTATTAATATTTATAATTTATTAAACGTATAATAAAACTTCTGTAATAATATTTAGATGAAAAATATTAGAGCGTTTAAATTATAACATTTTAAAAGTTTTTTTTTTTTTTTTTTTTTTTTTTTTTTTTTTT
>NW_019652761.1:0-564 GCF_002806865.2 Cucurbita pepo subsp. pepo
AATCAGACTCAACCGAAAAGGAGCTCCCTCCTGACCCTTTCTAGTCGGTAAAAGAAAAAGGGAGTCAGTCATCATTTCTTTGTCTCGAGCTTCTTGAATGAGGTAAAGCATATTCACCTCTTCCCTCTCCCTGATGGAAGGAACTTTAAAGCAATTATATTATGATCCTACACCTTCTTTCACTCCTCTCCCTCGCGGTCTCATTGCGTAGCTCCTTCGCCTCGTCTATATGGTCGAGTTGCTTGCTTGGCTGCTCTCCGTCTTAGCCTTTGACGCTTTATAGCTTTGTTTTATTCCTTTCACTCTGTCTACAGGAAGTCAAGCCGAAACATGCATGATCCTGAACCAGTGGGTAAAGCAGCTTCCGCTCCTGAACTCAATCACTTTCTGACCTGTAACCAAAGAAAGACTCTTTATTCGTTAGACTGAACCGACACCCTCTCCCTTTGGTCTCGTGGTTGAACCTCTTCTTAGGTCTCACAATTCCTGAACCTCCTCTGTCGATTTCACAGCTTCGCTCCTACCCCTCTCCTCCCTTTACTTTATCCTATCCTTGTTTACAGC
>NW_019652762.1:0-563 GCF_002806865.2 Cucurbita pepo subsp. pepo
TCAATTTATTCCACTTACTCTTCTTGATTTGCTTTCCCTATTCCTTCTAACATTTTTTGTGAGTGAAGCAGCCACAAGTAAGACAGATTTGATCAAAGTATTGCACAAGAGGTGAAGAGTTGCGTCAAGAATTAACAAAGAACGGAAGGAAATTATTTTTTAACCCGGTGATTGGGTTTGGATACATTTTCGCAAAGAGCGATTCCCATCTCAAAGAAAGACCAAGTTACCTCAAAGAGGGGATGACCCTTATCAAGTCCTTAAAAGAATTAATAACAATGCCTATAAAATTGATCTTCTCGGAGAATTTTCAGTACGTTCTACTTTCAATTTTGTTGACTTGAGTCCTTTTGATGTAGGTGATAATTTTCGTGATTCGAGGACGAATCCTTTTGAAAAGTGGGAAGATGAACACTGAACATTATATACTTTCAAATATAGGTATATTCTATAAACATTAAATATTATATATATTTTTTTTTAAATAACCTAAATGTAGGTATAAATCATATTCAATAAAATCATATTCTTAAAATTAAAAAGAAACCTATTCATATTATAAT
>NW_019652763.1:0-563 GCF_002806865.2 Cucurbita pepo subsp. pepo
CACTTACAATGGGTTTCCCCGTTACTACGGCTGGTGAGTAGCCATGAAACTTAGAATACTCGTCTAGTATCCATGCCATTGTCTGTTCAAATCAAAACACTCAAATTAGGAGGGAGAAACAATCCAAATACTTGAAACGAAGTTGAGTGTTATAATTTGTAGGCAACCTGTGGACCTGTTCCCATATCAGGTGCTGGAACATCGGTGTGGACACCGACAAGATCATGTATCTTTTGAGTGAAAACTCTGGTCAGACGCTCCAGCTCTGATATGCTTAACTCCCCGGGATCACACCCTATCCCTCCCTTGGCTCCACCATAGGGTATATTTGCAACTGCTGTCTTCCATGTCATCAATTGTGCTAAAGCATTTACCTCATCAGGGTCAACCTGCATTGGTATATCTATTGCTTTCAGAAATATGACTTCAATATGATTCCCGGATCATCCAAGGTCTCAAGTTCAAACTTCAAGTTAAAAAGGGACTCTAGGTAAGAATACAAGGGAGGGGCATTGATATTTCAATTATTATGAAAAGGGACTCTAGGTAAGAAGAAAAACAGC
>NW_019652764.1:0-563 GCF_002806865.2 Cucurbita pepo subsp. pepo
ATTCAGAACAGTAAAAAAAAACACAATTAAATTCTAAATGGGTGTGAAAATTTTGTACCTTTTTTAAGTATTTAAATACATCGCTTAAAGAGAATAGAGGTTCGAATCTCTTCTTCGTTGGAATAGTTCTTATAAAAAATATATATATTTATTACTAATGTTTCCAACATAATGACCAAATTGAACAAGTTCTTATAAGGAAGAGTAGTTAGAGGAGAATTGATACGAGGGTAAAAGTGGAAAATGAGAATTAGGGCCAGGGGTGTGGACCATGGAGGAAGGTCACGTGGTGGTTTGATGCAGCCCACCACAGTTGTAAGCCCATTTGAAGATTTAGAGAAGAGAGAGAAAAATGTAAAATAAAAAAATAAAAAAAATAAAAAACTTGTTGCCATTTACTACACTAGCGGGCTTTGCAAGGCAACCTCATCCGCACCCCTTTTTAACCATCTTTCTTTTTATTCAAATTCAAATTTATTATTTTAACATATTTTTATTTATTTATTTATTTTCAACTCTGTTCGTATTCGGATAACGACAGATTTTGTTCTCTTCTCCTCCAA
>NW_019652765.1:0-563 GCF_002806865.2 Cucurbita pepo subsp. pepo
ACTCAAAAGCATGGTGGTTATTGTGCCAACCTTCTCCAAATGCAAGCAAACCTACCAACCTTTATTAACCAAAAAAAAAAAAAAAGGAACCAAACCATGTTAACTATCTACAACATAAAAGTTCATACATGATTGTTGAATATTTCTATGAACAATGTTATAATAAAGGTTGTAAAACTTATTCAACAAGATTAACACGATTACAAAAGTCTCATAGGTTAGATAAGGGAACAACCACATGATATATATAACGACAATGTTTCCATTAGTGTGAGGCTCGACGAAACCTTAAAGCAAGACTTCGAGTGCTTATATCTAAAGTGGACAATATCACATACCAGTTAATTATATAAATATATGAAGGATTCATTGTCGAATAGATCTAATAAGAGTAATTTGACATGCATGAAGAAGTGTATCAAAATAAAAAAATCAAATCACAGACTAAATTGGCTAACCAATCAGATGGTCCAACAGTCAAAGACTCTAACCATGAGTCAATAAGCAATATAAGAAAAATCAACCGATTTAATTTGTGGGATAAGTTTAGAAGATTTGATTTG
>NW_019652766.1:0-563 GCF_002806865.2 Cucurbita pepo subsp. pepo
CAAATTGGGACGAAAATCACTTTTGAAAAGTTATTACCAAAGCACAAAGTCTCTTTTTAATTAAAATTATTTTAATTTAAACAGATTTAACAATATTTTATTTTTAACTATTTTACCCATCTTTCTTAAACATAAAGTAATTGACAGAAATAGAAAGAGAGAGATTCGAACCCTCAGTACAAAAAACTAGTTGGACAGAATAGCACTGACACTGAGTCATCTCAACAAAGTGAGAGTTTGTAAGATATGGTGGAGTGTCTATTTTTTCTCCAACAAATTACTTGAATTCGGAAGAATTTTGATTGTCATTCCCATACTCGACTCTTGTAGCCACATCCAAATACTGGGTCGAATAAATACTCTAAATTTGAATAATTCAAATAAATAATGGATTAATTAATTTAAAACTGTATTTTTGTTAGTTTAGGTAGGTAGTAGGGTAATAAAAAATTGTGTAGAGTATATAAACTTAGGGTTATGGGTTATTTTCAGTGCCTAGGTGACAACATGGATCTGGTTGCCTTATTTATTTATTTATTTATTTATTTAGAGAGAAAAATAGT
>NW_019652767.1:0-563 GCF_002806865.2 Cucurbita pepo subsp. pepo
CTTGATGATGCCCACTAAATTCTTGGGCTGGGCTTTATGTCGTGGGCTAGGATTATTGGGCCGGGCTTTATGTCGTGGGCTAGGCTTATTGGGCCGGGCTTTAAGTCTTGGGCTTTGTAAGGGTTAGGTTGGCTTGGGCTTTGTTAATTCAAGTTTTTTTAAAAGAAAAAAAAAATAACTTTTTATTTTCTTTTTAAAAAATATATTAACATTTTTTATTTTTAAAATTAAAATTAAAATTAAAGGGATAATTTTACAGCCTAATTATGCCCCTACCTCTTTATCTTATCCAAACAAACAAATTGGACAGCACACAAAACGACACCGTTTTTGTTTTTAGGAAGAAACGGATTACGTAAAGAGAGAAGGGAACAAGAAACCTCTCCCGTTCCGTAACGGAAAAAGAAACTGCATTGGAGTGGGACCCNACTGCATTGGAGTGGGACCCACACGAGATGACGTGGAGTATTCTTCCCTCGTGCCTGGCGTGAAGGGGAGAGTGGGGCTCACAGGGATGGAGAGAAAACACGTGGCGAAAAGGAAGAGCAAATAGTAAATTAATA
>NW_019652768.1:0-563 GCF_002806865.2 Cucurbita pepo subsp. pepo
ATTAGAATATTTTACCACTTTTATTAGAAAGTATATTGAAAGATGACAATTATCTACTAAAAAGTCTTTAAAACAAATTTCTCACTACAATCATCACAAAAATAAATGGAACATTTCCCGGTGATAGAAATTAAAATAGGACCAGGGTGTGGGAAGACTTCCCTAACCCTATCTTGTCTTGTAAACATCTCTAAGTGAGTCCAAAAAATGTCTCAAGTTGATTTTTTATTTTTTTATTTTTATAGAAAATGTGATATTATTAGAAATATTTTGTTTTTTTCAATGGGCTTAGAAGAAACTTCTTAAATTTATGTATGGCATGTTTTGATCATTCAATGTACATTTTATTTAAGTTATTCTATTTTAAAATACACCTTGGGTTCATAATTTACCTTAAAATTATAAAATTAATTTTATTTGTAATGACCATTAATTATTTTAGATTTATTATATATATTACCCTCTCATATGACTAATTTTGTTGTTTTATTGATTTTTACACATATNTTACCCTCTCATATAACTAATTTTGTTGTTTTATTGATTTTTACACATATACTTTA
>NW_019652770.1:0-563 GCF_002806865.2 Cucurbita pepo subsp. pepo
GTAAAAGGGGTTTTTCCCTAACAGCTTCAGCTTCAAGAAAATAAATTCTATCCAGCATAGGTAAAACACTAAAAGGGGTTTTCCCTTAATAGTGGGAGCTTCAATAAATTATTTTCTATCTAGCATAGGGGTAAAACAGTAAAAGACCTTTTTCCCTTAATAGCTGCAGCTTCAAGAAAAGAAATTCTATCTTTCCCGTATTTTTGGGGATAAAATAGATGCTTTACCCTGATTTCCCTCGGTAACTCGACTNTCCTATTTTTAGGGATAAAAATCTATCTTTACCCTTCTTTCCCTCGGTAACTTTCCTGTAAACACTCAAAAAACAGGAATGATCCTATCCTCCCCCCTATTTTTAGGGATCAAACTCTATCTCTCCCTTATTTTTTTTATTAAAATCCCGGTCAAATGGGCCGAGGTAATGAATAAGTCAATCCTCAACTCAACAAGAATTCTCGTTCACTGTCAGACTGATTAGACTGATCCTACTGATTGAACTCTAGAGACTTCCCTTTGCTACTAAACCTGCCTTCCCTTTCACCGATATTCCCTTCCCTTATTGA
>NW_019652771.1:0-563 GCF_002806865.2 Cucurbita pepo subsp. pepo
AAAAGTTTATAGAACAATAACCAATAATGTTTGAGTTCCAATCCTATAAAATATGGTTCTATTTTTATTTTCAACAATAAAAAAGAGCCCATTACCAAACAAGTTCATAATTGCACTCTTTAGGACAACAATACAAAATATGGAAACCCTCCCTTGTTCATCAGCTTTAAATTTAAAAGGACCGGAACATTACACTCAAGAATATGGGTTCCAATTATCGACCCATGGTTAACGATCGCTCTTAGGAGTTGTTTTTGTAAATAACAAAAATACTAATAATAATAAATAAAACAATCCATAAGTAAGCGGGTAATATTTGGTCAACCATCTTAATATAACAGATGGATCAAAGCTGGTTGACAATTAAAACTAATCTTGCAAATATAAAAGTGAAACAAAACAAGGACAAGTATTCTCATATTTACAAAATGAATTCATTTTCAACACTTGCGTTCGCTCTCCTAATGTCGTTGTTCTTCACTGCCCTATTTACTACCATCGACGNTCCTATTTACTACCATGGACGGATCAATCTTCAAAGACCCACCGATGACAGTCAATAT
>NW_019652772.1:0-563 GCF_002806865.2 Cucurbita pepo subsp. pepo
TATCGTCATTTTGATTGTTTCTTGATCATTCATTTCGTTTTTCTTTAAATTTGTTGAAGCGAGTACTTTCGAATGATCCGTTCTCCGATTTCGTGTTGTTTTCTATGTAAATTGTGCCTTCTTATTGTTTTCCTTGTATACGAGTGGTTAGATGCACTTGTTGAAGCTCCAGCAGGTGTTTGGCTGTATGTGTTCTTGCGATTTAAGATCCTCTTTGAACTAAGGTGTTTAAACGTTGTCTAATACTTCAATTATAAGAATTATGGTACCAAAAAGTANGCTGAAATGAGAGTATATGGTATGATTCAAACTGAGCGGGAGGGTGTGCTTGTTTAGGATTGTTGGTGTGCAGTCCCACATCGGCTAGTTAAGGTGATGATCATGGAATTATAAGTAAGGAATTCATCTTCATTGGTATGAGACCTCTTGGAGAAACCAAAAGCAAAAGCAAAGTCATAAGAGTTTATGTTCAAAGTGGATATATTATACCATTGCGGAGGGTTGTGATTACTAAAAACACTATTTTATTGGCTATATTGTTTCTCCATGTGTAATGAATTCTT
>NW_019652773.1:0-563 GCF_002806865.2 Cucurbita pepo subsp. pepo
AAAAAAAAAAAAAAAGTAGTGTGATGGTTAGGTGGAGTCGTGGAGAATCATTATCAGATCATTTTATTTTATTTTTTAATTCCAAAATTTCAAACTTGTCGGTATGCTCTAAACTTTGTCGGGTCGGGAATTATAATTTATTTATTTATTTATTATATTTAAAATGGATTAAATTATTCTATTTATTATATTAGCTTTATGTAGTTTTAATACATGCTTTGTTTTATTTATTAAACAAATAATTAAAAATAGCAACAAAAATTATTTTTAATGATAAAATCGGTGACTGTCCATTCATNGATGGGACTTCATGAAGTTGACCGACAAGGAGTTATGTTGGCGCCATAATCTTGTGTGGCTAAAACATAGGCTATGATCCCAAAACGTCCCCTCACGTCCTTCGTTTTTCTCCTTTCCTAATTATTTTTCCCTCTTTTTCTTTAATTTATTTCAAATCGAGTTATAAAAGTATGACGATATGAAAATCTTTTCATATTAGACTCATTTTAAAGCTTTGAGGGGAAGCCCGAAAGAAAATCCACAAAAAAAAAAAAAAAAAAGGA
>NW_019652774.1:0-563 GCF_002806865.2 Cucurbita pepo subsp. pepo
ATAAGGTAGAAAATTAATTATAAAAGGTTTTTTTTTTATATATTAAAAGATGATTAATGCATTAATCAAATGGTTAAATTGGGTTTAATCAAGGGTTATATTAATAGGGTCCTTATTAAGTTAATTTTTTTTGGAATTGAATGGATGTGGAGATAAGCTCCATGAATACAAACAANGATGAATATTGATTGGTCAAACCCTAGTTGGATTTGTTTTAATCCAAGTTGCAAACAAATAAATAATTAATTATACTCATTAAACATTTATTTATTTATATTTAAAATCCCATTGGTTGGATGCATCAAATGGCACATAAACAATTTATTTTGAAATTTTGTCTTGTTCTCAACAAATGGATTACACCCTCAAATATAGACATCGCCATTAAATGACAAATAATAATAATAATAAATAAATAAATAAAAATTAAATTTGTGTTTGAATTATTAGATAGAAAATAATTATTGATCGAGATAAAATTAAAACCTCAAAATTTAACTTTATATTAAATTAATACGGCCAGTCATTGTAAAGTTTGAAACTTTGGATTTAACTATGGTTAA
>NW_019652775.1:0-563 GCF_002806865.2 Cucurbita pepo subsp. pepo
ACCGGATCAGCCCCAAGGCTTATCGATCCTTGAGCTTCCACGCTTTCGTGGTCATGGTATCCGGCTTCACCCCCAACAAAGGTTCGTGAAGATCTTTCTGGTATAGATAATCTTCAATCTGCATCTTCCAGAAACCGAAATCNCGTGGTGAATTTCGCCTGACTCTGACTTCCGCCTGGCTCTGACTTCCGCCTGGCTCTGACACCGCCTGGCTCTGACTTCCGCCTGGTTTTGACACCGCCTGGCTCTAACGCCGGCTAGCTCTGATGCCAGTTGTTAGGATCGATACTAGTTGTTAGGATCGCACAACAATGCACACCACCGATCTAGATGAACACAAAGAAAAAGGATAGAGAAAAGTTGCAAGGAGAACTCTGGCTAAAAGGATTTTGTATTGTCTTTAGGTATGTACAACAAGAGAGAGAGTACAGAGAATAGAAAAGTACATTTTCAAAGCTCTACCGGACCAGATATATATATGGTTTAGTTTACTATATATAGCTTTACCAGATTTAGCNCTTTAGGTATGTACAACAAGAGAGAGAGTACAGAGAATAGAAAAG
>NW_019652776.1:0-562 GCF_002806865.2 Cucurbita pepo subsp. pepo
AAGATTCGAAGGTACGTCTATGAGGTATGCTCACACAAAACTCAGCTACTCGTTACATTAAAAAAAGAATCGAGATGTGTGTGGTACAACACTATTGCAAAGCTCGTTTTTATAAATAGATTCATTCCTTTCATAATTGAAATCGTGCGAATCTAACCCAAGTAGATTCATGTATTAGCAGTTTCGAAACTATTAAATCAATGACGTACAGAGACGTCGGTGCATGTATTAAAAAAAATGCCAAATCTTCCTATTACTCTCACCTATTGATGGTGATGTCAAAGAATAAAGTAGATGCTTAGAATATGATAAGACATCAATTCTTTCATGTAATAATACTAATTAAGACCAAAAATGATGCATTTTGAGGAACTAAAATAATAATTTAATTCTTTTTTATATTAAACTTTTTATTTCATCAAATTAATACAAAATTGATATTAACCCAAAGAAAAACAACAATAGAATTTATCTATTACGTTTAATCAACGTACGGGTTTTTGTATAGTTCAATCAGTCTAAAATATCTATAAGAAAAACTTGATATTATTAAAATGAATGA
>NW_019652777.1:0-562 GCF_002806865.2 Cucurbita pepo subsp. pepo
GACTTTGAAGCTTTTCCACTAATGGTTGATTTGAGGTGAGGTGTAGATTGATTCTAGTCAGAAAACCAGTTACAGATGGCATGTAAGACAGACAGATAGATTAGGCTCACTGACCTAAAAGAGGCAACTTCGTCCATTGATCTGTATTCACCAAAGAAAGCCAATTTCTCCGGAACGGATACACTCTTGGATCAGTCTGAGTCGCTTGATGAGCTCAATCAGTCGAAAAGAAAGAAAGATAAATAATAGCTGACCTTTGCCTTCGCTTACCTCCAAGGTGAGTAACAAATAGTCATTCCCAACCTCCCTTCATTGTTATAGCTTTGAAGCCTATAGCTCTAGTACCAGTACCAGACCGTTTTTTCTAATTACGTCCGTATAAAGTCTCTGTCTCGTCTTTCTTGCTCTCGGCCTAGCCCCTTTTCCCCTTAGAATGATCATTTATTCGATATTGAATACCTTTTTGACTTTGAGACAGACTACTACTAGCAACGAAGCTCAACCTTACTCGATAAGTCTACGAAAGCAAGGGAGCAGAGATCTTTAAATCATTCCGAAGTAG
>NW_019652778.1:0-562 GCF_002806865.2 Cucurbita pepo subsp. pepo
CACCACTATAAACCCCACCAAAACAAACAAAGAAATCAAATACCAAATTGAGCTCTTCCATTCAACTTCTCCTTGTATGGCGGCCTCGAACGCGACCAGCGCGTTGATGCCGACTGCGTCGCTGATTATCGATACCGACATCGACATCCGACCCACCTCGGAGCTTAGAAGGTTAAGCTCGTGGAGAATTGGGTGGACGACGGGGAAGGCAGTGATGGCTAAGGAAGATGTTATGGCTCCAATTGAGGAGAATTTGGCTAAGGATTTGTTCATGGTTTTACGGATGAGTAAAGCAAATGTAATGTTCAAGATTAATGGAACAATTACGCTGAATGATGCAATGAAAAACTCCTTTTTGCCCGATTTTTTTGTTAATGAAAGATCTGTTTTAACTCCCGAGATGAACAGGAAATACATGAAACCGATTAACCCGATGTTGCTTAACAAAAAACTGATGTCCTCCGGGAACATCTGGTGCCGGAAATTCTTGTTGTGGCCGAGAACTGATGGCCCAATGATGAAACCACCCTTCAATCAAACAAGAACAAACCGTCAAATGGTC
>NW_019652779.1:0-562 GCF_002806865.2 Cucurbita pepo subsp. pepo
AGGAAAGTACCAGACCTTGCAGAAAATTTTGTTAACCCTGCCGCCTCCTTACTGAAAGAAAAGCACCATGGGGTTATGATAACAGGAGTTCAACTGTGTACAGAGCTTTGCAAACACAGCTCAGAAGCCCTTGAATATTTTCGAAAGGTATTTTACCTGCCTTTGTTAGTTCACATGCATGATTTGTTCATGTCCTTCTGATCTTGATGATTGACTGTGCCTAGACTGCTGATATATTTTGTTCTTGCTGGATGACATCTAAAAGTATAAATATTTTTCATTCTTTGGTATTTTACCATTATGTGTACTCCTTTACAATGTTGGACGTGGTGCTGAATTGTTTATCGTGGTTCATTTCACTCTGTCTCATTTATGCTACATTAACTGCAGCCAACAAATTCTAATCTCTCTTCTGAACTTTTTAGTTAATCAGCACACATTTTAATTGATTCTATCAGTAAAGAAAAGGCCAACTTGTTGATTATGGCTATATGGGTTAAAGGAGTTGCAGTACTCAATGAATTCTAACACTGAATTTAGTATACTGTTTCTTATGTTCTAT
>NW_019652780.1:0-562 GCF_002806865.2 Cucurbita pepo subsp. pepo
AGATTTTAAGCCTTCTAAAGCTCCTTTCGCAGTCAGCATCTACATTCCTTTGACGCTCATATGCCCAGGTCTATTGTGCCATAGACTTGAATTGGAAGCACTCTCAGTAGTAGCAGTCATGTTTATACACTCTACAGTAGTGTATAAGGTTTCGGATTTTATGCCACGCGCAACAACCATGGCGCCGTTCACAATTTTCCAAGAACTCTTTCCAAACTCTGCTACATAGCCTGTGCTATCCAACTGACCAATAGAGATCAGGTTCTTCTTGAGACCAGGAATGTATCTGACATCTTGTAATGTCCATTGATTTCCTGCTGAAGTTTGGATGGAGACATCTCCCTTTCCTTCAATCTCCAAGATTTTATTGTCGGCAAGATACACCTTCCCGAAATTTCCTGATTTGAAATTTCGAAACAATTCCTTACTTGGAGACGAATGGAACGATGCACCTGAATCAAAAATCCAGGATTCAGCTGTGCTATCAACACTAAGGATTAAAATGTCCTCAGCATCTTCTGTGTGTATATAGAATCATCATCATCTTCAAATTTATGATTCT
>NW_019652781.1:0-562 GCF_002806865.2 Cucurbita pepo subsp. pepo
ATATCAAACCTACCTTCAATTATTAACAATTCTCAGTATTCTATCCACAGTGTAAGGTTGGGAATAACGATTTGAACGTCTTTTTTGGCACACTCAAAATAGATATAAAACGGAGAAGTTTCAGTCAAAACAAAATACCCGACGTGATGATGTAGCGGCAAAATTGACATCATGAACCAATCAAATTCAAAACAAGATAGTTGACGTGATGATGTGGTGACAAAATTGATGATGTGGTGACAAAATTGACGGACCAGCGGGCAAAATTGACATCATATACCAATCGAAGTATGACATTTATAACTTTGGTAGAGTAACAAATGGTGGAATTTTCAATTGCTTTAAAAAAGTGGTTACTATTTGAATGAAAACTAGTTTTCTTGAATTTTAAAATTATTTAAATTACATTTATAATATTTCAATTAGAATTATAAAACTTTCTAATTACTTTGTAACCCACATGTTTTTCATTAATATTTTTTTTTATTATATTATTACATACTTGGCTTATTATTGTGGAAATAATGGTATTTAAATATATATATATATATATATATATATA
>NW_019652782.1:0-562 GCF_002806865.2 Cucurbita pepo subsp. pepo
TTCAATGAAGTAGCGAAAATACCTTTACTGATGAATTTTCACTTTTAACGTTAGTGTGGATAGCTCAGTTGAGAGAACGTTAGATTGAAGATTTGAAGGTCTCGTGTTTGATCCACATTCACCACACATGGTTCACGTTCCACAATTTAACTATTCAATCTAAAATTAGTGATCATTTCGTTCTAAAATTTCAATTAATTAGCGGAAATACCTTTACTTAAAAACTTTCATTTTTAATGTTAGTAGGGATAGCTCAGTTTGGAGAGCGTTAGATTTAAGATTTGAAGGTCACGTGTTCGATCTCCACGTTCATCGCACCTGTTTCTATTTGAAGGTCACATGTCGTATCATAATCATATCATATCGTAAAAACTTCGTGGTTATATCCTTCCCTAATTTATCATAGTCTTAACGTCCTTAGACATATCATAGTTGTGTCGTTACCTGAACGTACCTTAGTCATAACGTTACAGAAACGTATCGTAACGCTATCGTTCTATCAATCTATCATAATCTTATCTCTTTCTACCCATAACCTAATCGTATTGTCTTATGAATCCAT
>NW_019652784.1:0-562 GCF_002806865.2 Cucurbita pepo subsp. pepo
TAAAAAAAATTTCAAATCGTTCAATATTGTCATATTTAATTTAATACATCACTTTTGAAGTATGTTATTTATCTTTAATGATTAAATAAAATTATTTTTAGTTTTTTTGTAATTAAAGAAAAAGATAGATAAAAGACATGAATCATAGAATAATTAAAGCACTTGGGCAAATTAAAAGTTGGAATATTTTCGGTTACTGAAATAATTCAACATAACAATATTCATATAAAAGAAGAGTGGGCTTATCTTTTTATTTTTTATTTTCTTAAAATACAATGGAATGTTGAGCATGATGCATGGGATTGCTTGTGCTCCAATAAAAGAATCCTCCCTTTAATCACTTCCTCTTTTCCTTTAGAAAATACTTTTTAAAAAATGTAATTATATATATATTAAAAGATTTCTTCCTGAAAATAACATAAACGCCTCTTACCCTATACAAAACTTGGAGATTATAAAAAGAGTGGCCGTAAAATATAACGAAGATTAAAAATTTCACACCAAGTATGAATGTCAAAGATATTTTTATCATTACCCAATTATTTTTGACTTTTTTATTTTT
>NW_019652785.1:0-562 GCF_002806865.2 Cucurbita pepo subsp. pepo
GAGAACGAAGCATTCCTTATAAGGGCGTGAAAACCTCTCCCTACTAGACACGTTTTAAAACCTTGAAGGAAAGCTCATAAGAGAAAGTCCAAAAAGGACAATATTTGCTAGCGGTAGGTTTGTCGGTGAGCTTTTGAACACCAGCTTTCTTCCAAGGACCCACATTAGGTACCTTCTTGTTGTGAATCGTATAGCGGTCGGGCAATCTGTCATCGTCTTGGCTCGAGTAACGGGAACATCACATCGTCACACATCCGTATTTTCCAAGGTCCAAGTAAGTTGTTGAATTTCTTATAAAATTCGCATGTACAATGCACACCTAGACAGACATTAATCAGGTGCACGTTCATAATATTGTATACACCATTTCAGATATGCTTATAATTGTTTAGTATGAAAAAGACAGATCTTTAGACTGACCAGACCATGTGAGATGAATATGCATATCTTTAATCTACAACCATGACAGCTTTTCTTCCATTACACACCATGTTCTGTTCTTCGAATCATAATTTTCGTGAAAGAACCACCTCGCTGTCTCAATGTTCTGTTCATTGTTTTT
>NW_019652786.1:0-562 GCF_002806865.2 Cucurbita pepo subsp. pepo
TCAACCCCTTTTTCAATTACTCAAATCAAAGACAAAACGAAGGAGTTGCAGTCGAAACAAGATATCTGGCGTGATGATGTAACGATAAAATTAACATCATGGACCAATCAAAGTATGTTAGAAGAGTATCAAATGACGGAGTTTCTAATTACTTTTAAGAAATAAAAATAAAATTACTTATACATCCTATATCATTTGAATTATAAAAATAAAGAGAATTAAAATTCAAATTGATTTTTATTATTTTTATATTACATTATATTATTATATTTTAAAAAAATAAAAAATAAAAAAAATAATTTTGTAATATCTACTCCATTCCTCTTCCAACAATAAATATAAAAATATTTTAATAGTTCACCTTTCTTTTTCTTTTTTAATGGTATATATTAATTCATATTTTTGCCTCTTTTTTTTTTTGTAAACTCATCCTCTTCTCGGTCTTTTAACACAGAACTTCCATAGTTTCTTTACTAAAGTCTTCACGTGGCTCTCTCCAACCAATTTTATTTCTTTTGATCTTATTGTTGAGTGATCAAATTATAAATCTATTATTGTTTTT
>NW_019652787.1:0-562 GCF_002806865.2 Cucurbita pepo subsp. pepo
AAGTATTCGGAATGCTTGAGGAACTTGGTGAGATTGGTGAGAGTGGCTCAAGTAGAGCATGGGGAGCCCTTTGAGCATTTCAGCACTCCTGCTCCTGCCGTCATTGAACTCACCAACGACGATGGCTTGGCACTCAAGCTGGACGCCCTCGCATAGCTAGACGACGCTCCGGCACCGGACTTCCTGAAGAACGCTCCATTCAACATCAAATCTCCCTCTGATTTCCAATTCCAATTCTTCCATTTGCTCTCTGCTGCAGCCTCACGCTTTGTCACCTCTTTTCTAACTCGGTTATCAGGAGCAAGGTATCTGTTCCCTTGGCTATTGATTGTGGGCGATGCACTTCCACCAATGGCGTACATAATCCAATGGGTATAGTCATTATTCACCACATGGAAATACCCATGTCGGCATCTACCCAAAAAAACAACACAAAATCAGTATTCATAAGCTTCACCTTTTTCAAAACCACAAACTAAAAATACATATATGTTGCCTCTTACCGTGGCATTCTTTGCACCAGCCCCTCGCCAAAATGGTTAAAAGCAATGGTGACTTGCAT
>NW_019652788.1:0-562 GCF_002806865.2 Cucurbita pepo subsp. pepo
CAATCCATCCCTCTTCGGGACCCAGCGTCCTTACTGGCACATCGCCTCGTGTCCACCCTCCTTCGGAGCGGGCTTAGCCTCCTCGTTAGCACATGGCCCAATATTTGGCTTTGATACCATTTGTAACAGCCCAAGTCCACCACTAACAGATGTTGTCATCTTTGGCCTTTCCCTTCCAGACTTCTCCTCAAGATTTTAAAATGTGTCTGCTAGGGAGAGGTTTCCACACCCTTATAAAGAATATTTCGTTCTCCCCAACCGATGTGGATCTCACCCGCTATATAGAAACTTTCTATAGATAAATCCATCAAAACTGACCAAAGCAGCTTTTGGTCGGGTGAAAGTGACTCGTTCCAATTATTTTCCACTCAAAGCCTCTATCTGCACAAATTAATGATGAGCTTGACACCATATTAGCAGATATAAATGTCACAACTCATATTGTAGCTTTTCTTTTTTCCATAATTACTATTTTCACGTCTTGTAGCAGCCACTCGTTCCACAAAATATTTCTAGGGAAGCGAAGGTGACCGACAGCCTATAAATGAAAGCTTAGCTGCCC
>NW_019652789.1:0-562 GCF_002806865.2 Cucurbita pepo subsp. pepo
GGAAGGAAGAAGACTCAGACTGAGTTCTCGAATAGTGAAACTTGAGTGAAAGAATCAGAATACAGTTTACCTCCTTTAAGAATAAAGAAGAGAACGAACCAAACAAAGACACATTTACTTACTTACCTCGGAAGGTGAAGGAAAGAAAAGAGAAGTAGCGAACTTTAAAGTCTTTGAAAAGAAAAGAGATAGTTCAACCCTAATCATCCTCCNTAGTCCAGCCACAGGAACAGTTCAATAAGGTTTAGGTCCCGGAGCTCAACTGCTTTACCTACGAGGGGTGAAACCGCTCGACCAAAGGGCAAGACCGAAGGGAGAGGGGCGAAGAAGCTCGACTGGAAAGGAGAGGGGCAGGCAATGGAATTGTGAAACCGAGTTTACGAGGTGAGGGAGCGAAGCAGTGAAACCTTAAGGGGAGGTTCAGGCAATGGAATTGTGAGACCGAGTTTATGAGGCAAATAAGCAAAGCTGCGAGACCAACAGGGAAAGGAGCGAAAGCGGTGAACCCGAGGTGTAGAGGCGAACGAGTTCAACAGTGAGACCAAAGGGAGAGGAGCGAAAG
>NW_019652790.1:0-562 GCF_002806865.2 Cucurbita pepo subsp. pepo
ATTGCATACCTAAATCTGTTCAAATTAAGAACAAAATGTTAGGAATAACGACTCTCCACAATGGTATGATATTATCCACGATGATTTTGCTTTGCGTTTTTCCAAACCGACTCATAACAATGTAGATGTATTCCTTACTTATAAATGCACACGATCATTCCTAAAGTAGCTAATGTGGGATTCCCTCCCAACCATCTACCTACACTATAGAGCCTCCCCTAAGGCCTATGGAGCCCGCCTCTCCTTAATCAAGGCTCGACTCCTTTGTTAGAGCTCTCGAACAAAGTACACTATTTGTTAGACACTTGAGTCACTTTGGTATACAGCACAGGGTGGATTATTAGAAGAGAGTCTCACATTGGCTGCTTGAGTGAATGATCATAAGTTTATAAACAAAGAATACATATCCATTGATATAAGGCCTCGTACGGAAGCCAAAGCAAAGTCCGAGTGGATTATATCCGGAGATTCGTGTTTCGTAACACGAAATGGGTATGGTTTTTGATTAAAAATGCAGATCGGAGAGAGAGAGAGAAAAAAAAAAAAAAAAAAAAAAAAAAAA
>NW_019652791.1:0-562 GCF_002806865.2 Cucurbita pepo subsp. pepo
AGACAGTAAAGAAGAGGGAGGGGTGAGGTCTCATCAGGTTCTAGTGGAAGGTTTCTTTCATGATTTCATTCATTTACTAGACTGTCAAGGAAAAGGAGGTTCAGGTTCAGGATATGGATGGGTTCCGATTCCGTTCCGCACTATCTATTGGACTCTCCTGTAAAGTTCAGGGAATCCAGGGGCAGGGGAAGATCAAGAATGAATGCAACATTGACTTGATAGAATAGATAGAATAGATTTCAANTGAAAAAAGGTATAAAGTTAGACAGACCCTTAAGAGAAATTCGATGTCTCCTCTTATTGAAAATGGGAAGAATCAAACAATCACTTCTACCTACCTACGTCCGTCTTACCCTTCAAACTGAAGAATGGATCGAGCCCCATTTGCGAGTGAGAAGAAAAAGTAGGAAAATAGCTTTATCGAGTCTTTGAGTGAAAGAAGGGAACAAGGAGTTAAGGAGACAAAATCCATAGGTAGAGGTTCATGAGTTTACTGTTCCAGAAAGGGGAAGGTTCAGTCTTTCTTCGGTTACAGTTCAAGAATCCATAGGGACAGGCGAAG
>NW_019652792.1:0-562 GCF_002806865.2 Cucurbita pepo subsp. pepo
TTATAGATCTTGTAAACTAGCCTACGATGTAGGCTTGGCATATTCCATGGTCCCACCGTCAGTGCCCCATCTCCGTCAGGTATGTCTTGCGTAAGATAAGAAAATGAAATGTCATTGATTGTGTATGTTGTTATTGCTTGGTCATTATAAAATATAACTCATAATTGGACTTTTACTCTATTGATTGTATTATAATTTACCGCATTCATGTTAGCTTAATTCTATATTTATTTTAATTTAGAATACGTTATGTTTACCTTGCCTGGAATGTGAATGTAAATTGTTGTATTGATGATGTTTAGATTTATTGAGATTGTTGCTGGGAATGAGCAGATTTAATTTTAGTAAGCTACTAAATGTTAGCGTATGCGTGAAAATGATTTTGCTAAGCAAGATCATATGTTTTAGTTAGACGTCTTGAATATAGATAAACTACACAGTCTTATGACCANGAGGACTGTACCAATGTATACGGGAGAGTAAATAGTTTTAGATGAAATAAAATGACCTAAGAAGCTTGATAGATGTCAATATCCTATAGTATACTATAGATATTAAAAGT
>NW_019652793.1:0-562 GCF_002806865.2 Cucurbita pepo subsp. pepo
CTAATCTAATCATTCCCAACAAAACTTTTAAAAAAACGTCGTCCGCGACTCGGTTTTTATATCACGGACTTCAAACATCCCAGATTAGGGTTTCCGAATTAGTTTTATATTTGAAGCATTCCATTTTTTCGATCCAAATTCTATACTAAATCATCAAGAGTAATTATTCCCCAAAAAGTTCCGAGAAACGTCGACCGTGACTCTGTTCTTTTTGCACGGACTTCAAACGTCTCAAATTAGGGTTTCCGAATTTGGGTTCGATTTGAAGCAGTCCGTTTCTTCGATATTCTATTCTAAATCATCGAGCCTAATCTAATCATTCCACACCAAACTTTTGAAAAACGTCGACTGTGACTCGATTTTTTTAGCACGGACTTCAAACGTCCCAGATTAGGGTTCCCGAATTAGGGTTAGATTTCAAGCACTCNTCGAACGAAATTCTATTCTAAATCATCAAGACTAATCATTCCTCATCAAAGATTCGAGAAACGTCGAACCCGACTCGGTTCTTTTAGCACGGACTTCAAACGTCATTAGGGTTTCTGAATTTGGGTTCGATTTG
>NW_019652794.1:0-562 GCF_002806865.2 Cucurbita pepo subsp. pepo
TTCTAGCTACTTCGTCTGCTTATTATTATGGCGGAAATGAATGTGCTATTTTCAAATCCATTGATAGATAGCCTGATCTGTTCTGATAGATCGAAATAGTCGAAATGTCTCGAGAGGGGTCAATAATAAGGATCAATCCCCCCTATTTCTATCTATTCTTGATCCATCTGAAAGAAATCGATATGTATCTGATGGAGTCTACATTGTACGGAGAGCGCCCAAGTTTAGGCCTGCTACGTTCTTTTATCCATCCGTCCAATGCACTGTCATCTCGTGGAGGGAAAAGCCAAACATTGAGTTGTAGTCTTGTTGTTCGCCGCCTCGACGCATTCCCTTCTCTCCCCAGCATCGTCCCACACAGAAAGAAAGAGCGCAGAGCCCTGGCCCGACCTGTGGGTCCGCTAACGTAAAGCGAGGAGATGAGCCTGAACTGGCGAAATGAAGTCACTTTCGGAACCATACTTGCTACAGCTAACACGTGTTCGGAACGCACAGCGCAACCGAACGGGAGCTGCTATACTGAATCCCCCGCTGCCCATCGGGGACCAAATGGTAAGGCCAT
>NW_019652795.1:0-561 GCF_002806865.2 Cucurbita pepo subsp. pepo
TTTACAGTTCTAGATTCAAAATCTCGGACTATAAGCATATAAGAGTTGGGTTAAATTGGATTGGAGAAATCTTTATAGGTTGACCCGAAATTTCAAGTTGATTAGGTTGGTGACACGAACAACTGGAATAGATTTCACAACTTAACCCAAACCAACCCTCTATCCGTAGGTATTTCTTATATTTACGGTTAGATATTCAAAATCTGGCACTAAAAATATACTTGAGTTGGGTTTGGTTGATTTAGATGGAAGAAATCTTTATGGGTCGACCCGAAATTTCAAGTTGGTTGGATTGGTGACCCGAACAACTGAAATTGTTCATAATCTAACTCAAACCAACCTTCTGTTTTTAAGTATTTCCTATAGTTACAGTTAGAGATTCAAAATCTCACACTAAAAGTATACCTGTGTTGGGTTGAATTAGATTGAAGAAATCTTTATGGGTCGACCCAAAATTTCAAGTTGATTGGGTTGGTGACTCGAACAACTGAAATCGTTCACAACCTAACTCAAACCAACATTCTGTTTTAGGTATTTCCTATAGTTACAGTTAGAGATTCA
>NW_019652796.1:0-561 GCF_002806865.2 Cucurbita pepo subsp. pepo
AGGCGTCTGCCGATTTCTCGACCACAAAAAACTCCCCTTTCCCACCGCTAAATATCTCTCCACGTCGCCTCTTTTCCCAAGTCCACATCTTCTTCAACACCCAATTATTCAAATCAAATCACCACCGAACCCCGCAAATAAAACCCTTCTAAGGTATCTTTCAGAAACTCAACAATCAACAATGGCGAATAAAGAGATGGAAGTCATGAAGGACGTCGACCTTGAGAGGTACATGGGTCGGTGGTACGAAATAGCCTCATTTCCATCGAGGTTCCAGCCCAAAAATGGAGTTAATACCAGAGCGACCTACACCCTGAGAGACGAACGGACGGTGAATGTCCTAAATGAAACATGGGTTGATGGCAGGAGAAGTTTCATTGAGGGTACTGCTGTTAAAGCTAACCCTGATAGCAATGAAGCCAAGCTCAAAGTTAAATTCTATGTTCCTCCATTCTTGCCCATCATTCCTATTGTTGGAGATTACTGGATTTTGTATCTTGATCATGATTATCACCATGCTTTAATTGGCCAGCCTAGCAGAAACTATCTCTGGGTATGACT
>NW_019652797.1:0-561 GCF_002806865.2 Cucurbita pepo subsp. pepo
AGGAAGGTGCGATTCGTGAAAGCACCTTGCCTCGGACTACTGAAGGATTAGGTTGAGGATTCTCATATCTCCGGCGTCGATTTCCATCATTGTGCCTAAATTTTGGAAATCGTAAAAGGTCTCTTGAATTATAGTAAATTTAATTATATTATTTTCCAACTTAAATAAAAATAATTAATAATTAATGTCTAATTTGACCTTAAAATTTGTTACTCAAAATTACTAAAAAGAAGTCAAAGGAATATTGACTAAAGTAGAATATAGTCGTGCATATATTAATAAACGCTTTCCAAATTTTATGAATAAAACAAACTAAACCTCACATCAAAAGTGTTACGAGAAAAGTAATAATAGTTATAAAATAGCGTGTTGTTTTCATAGGCCCAAAAAATCTCAACCAATTTTTGTGCAATCGGTGGGCTTAAACGACACCGTCATATTGTCAATATCATACCCAACCAAAAAATTCGCCATCATACTGTTCCCGATGAGTGCGTCCTTGTCGTCAACGCCCATCGCAGTGAAGCAAAAGGACCCATCCGGCATCTTATTGAAAGTCTG
>NW_019652798.1:0-561 GCF_002806865.2 Cucurbita pepo subsp. pepo
CCGTAAACATCTCTCTCGTAGCGTGTTTTAAAACTGTGATTTTGATCACGATTTGTTACGGGCAAAATTGGACAATATTTTTTAGCGACTGGAAATGGGAACGAAGCATTCCTTAGAAGAGTGTGGAAACCTCTCCCTAGTAGACTCGTTTTAGAATTGTGAGGTGATGACGATACGTAATGGGCAAATGCGGACAATATTTGCTAGCGGTGGGTTTGGGCTATTACAAAAGCTATCAGAGTTAGTCACCAAGTGGTGTGTCAGCGAGGATACTGGGCCCCAAGGAGGGTGGATTATGAGATCCAACATTGGTTGGAGAGGGGATGAAACATTTCTTATAAGGATATGGTGGGCTTGAGCAATTAGAAATAATTAGCTGGAATAGCTCAGTTGGTTAGAGCGTGTGGCTGTTAACCACAAGGTCGGAGGTTCAAACCCTCCTTCTAGCGATGGGAGGAATGAGGAAAAACATACGAGCAAATGATAAGAACTGTGAAATTTTATGGCATTCTGATGTGTGAAATTTTATGGCATTCTGATGTGTGACATGAGGAAAAAGGA
>NW_019652799.1:0-561 GCF_002806865.2 Cucurbita pepo subsp. pepo
GAGTTTCATGCCCTCTCATATTTCTTCCTTTTTTTTAAATTATGTTCAACAAATCTTCCTTCTCCTCATTTGTAATTATTTTTCTTCTGTAAATAGATTTGATTTTAAGTTCTGTAATCATTTTCAATTCTGTAAATAGATTTGATTTTAGAGGAAAGAGGATGTCGTTTGGACGAGAGGTTAGTGGAGAGGTGAGTAAATTTTTTTTTTTATATATTTTTTTTAAGTAATCATTTTTAGTTATTTATTATGAATTATTTTTATTTTTATTATTTGGACGTATATATTTTTTTATAATTATTTTTATCTGTTTATTTAGTTTTTATTATTATTATTATTAATTTTTTTTGGCTGTTAGAACTCCTGCATATGAAATTTGGAAAACTCACTCATAAGGGAACAAATCAAAGTTAAAGAAACAAAGATTAGCATGTTATTTCATAATTATGAACTATTTAAAATGTAAAATGAACGCAAATGAATCACCAGATTTATAATATTTTAAATGTTTTAAAAAAAATTTAAAGTATATTCCACCCCAAAATTGAAAGGCAAATTCTT
>NW_019652800.1:0-561 GCF_002806865.2 Cucurbita pepo subsp. pepo
TATTTTTTATTATTTATTTTTTATTTTAACCCAACATAAATTGAAACCAAGTGAAAAGTAAAAACTTGGGTCTGTGTGATAGTATTTCTGAACTTAATTTCTAGAAGCAAAAAACCGGACATGTTCTACACTGGATTGGGCTTCAGAAACGTATCCATATGGCCCAATATGGCATCCAAAATGAAGGCCCAACCCAACCGAGAATTGCCATCCCGATTCTAATTCATGGTTGCCTTCTGGACCTTTCTGGTAATGAAGAAATTGATGTAGAGATCAAATCAATGAATTTCTAATCCAGGTAACTATTCAAGCAAGAAATCGGTTGTGTCGCATACGATTGAACATATACACGCAGACGGTGTGTGATCGAACAAGCTTAAATTCCGCACCAGCAATGTTCGTTTGGCAAAGACAAACCTCGCCTAAGGTCTAATGAAGCCACAAAGCTAGAACGAAAAATATATATGGGGCTTGATTTCCTTAAGACTGGTCGTGAGCGTGTCAAGATGACGACGCCACACGATTGAAAAAGAAATCCCATTTGGATGAGTTTTTTTTTTT
>NW_019652801.1:0-561 GCF_002806865.2 Cucurbita pepo subsp. pepo
TTTGTAATAGAAACCAAATATATTGAAATATATAAGGTAACAATATTACAATAAAACCACCAAGTAAGTTGAGACACTTGAATCTCCTCTCTCTTCAGATACCTCTTAAGCTTAGACTCGCTGAACAATTTCTTACCTGCCTCCTTTTCCACCCCCTACTTTTATATCAAATCACCCTAACCATGCCTCTAACTAATTAGTCATATATCCGTAAACTCTAATAATAGTGCCACTTTCATCCTAATATCATTCCTATCACTTGGCAAACTACTACTTGATGGTCTAGTCTGGTAGTATTTCCAACCATAGTCATCATCTTACCACCAGCGCTTAACTGTCTGTAGCAATGGCACTAAGNAAGCTTTGATGTTGTTTCTATACCAAGAGACCCCCTTTAGAGTTGAAATGGAGGCAAGGACAATTTTTCAGTTTTCCTGACTCGATTATTGAAACTCCAAATCAGGCCCCTTCCTCAAAAATTTCTCAATGGATACGCCCTGGTTTTTAGATATAATAGGACATTTGTAAAGGGATGCTGATGATGCTAATAAATTCATGTTC
>NW_019652802.1:0-561 GCF_002806865.2 Cucurbita pepo subsp. pepo
AGAGACTACTGGACGTCTCGCAGAGCGACTCTCAACAAGGATGTTGAGACTTTGAAAAAAGAAATTTGTTGGGCTTAATCCGCACTATAGATCAAGGAGTACAAGTGTACTCCGGATAATAAGGGAAAGGGTTTTTTCTAATCCAAGGTTGACTTTGATTAGATCCGACGCGCAAGCGCTAAGTAAGCAAGCTACCTTATGTAATGTCAAAAAAACCGAGGAAAATCACGAACCTCAAGTAGAAACGAACAAGGTCTTACGGCACGATCACTATATCTCTTTTCTTTTTTCTTTATCTCTCCTCTATAGAAAGAGGGGAGGGAGCAGTGACCTTATCGTTTGATCAACGAGACGTACGTAAGCGGACCATGTATATGTTCTTTGGATCTCGAACCCATAAATAGAATGAAATGAAATAATGGTGAGCCTAGGGCGACGAACATGGTTCAAGNACACTCAAAGATTTGAATGGGACTTGATTAGTAAAGAATGCATTTTGGGGTTAGAAGAAGTTAGACAAACTAACTAAAAGGAAATGTCACGCTCCGGGTGTCACGAGAT
>NW_019652803.1:0-561 GCF_002806865.2 Cucurbita pepo subsp. pepo
CCTCGACTCGCCTACTCGGGTCTTGTATGAATATGCAGGAACGGGTGCTCCTAGGTGTGTGTAGGGGTTGTGTTTGTTCGCTAGAATGGATTCCTCGTCAAGTCAGTTTGGGGGTGTGGACACACTTGCGCGAATTCGGGTAACGGCTACAAGGGAGAAAGAGAAAGGAAACTGTACCCGACCAGGGATGGACGTAAACTCATAAGCTACAGAGGGTAGGGATAATCGTCCAGGTCTCTTATNACCACAGCAGGTTGGTTCCTCTATCGTCGTCGGGGAGCTCTTGGTGAGGAGACCTTAGGAGAAGTTGTTAAAACAAACGGGAGGGGAGGATCGACCCGTTCAGTATAATTCCGAAGAAAGACTGTTGGCAGTTGCTGGTGGAGACATTTCTTTGGCCCCCTTCACAAAAAGGAAATGTGGGCTGGGTGAAGCTCGACAGAGAGTTTGAGAGTAGGGTCCTGCCCTTAAGATGAAGATCTGATTCTAGTTCCAAACCTTTATGCCCCCGTACAAGTGTTGCGTACAAGTTCCGACCAGGATAATTGGGAAAGATCAAAC
>NW_019652804.1:0-561 GCF_002806865.2 Cucurbita pepo subsp. pepo
GTCAAAGTCATGGGAAAGAAGTGTACTCTTAACTTTGCCGGTTGGTTCAATTATCCAATTTTTGAAGTTTGTAAGCCTAACCCTATGAAACTATACAACAGAGCTTTCTTCGTCCATCCCACCCATGCCAATGTAATCTTGAAATTATAGATTAATTCTTATGATCTATTAATAANCTTATTTTTAATTGTATTTCAATCTTACCCACTATAGATAAAATTAAAATCTTAAATAACAACTTTAACCACTTTAGATACTTCTATTGGTAAATTTAATGAATTTTCAAACTATGTTTAATTTCTACCATGAGATCCCACATCGGTTGGTGAGGAGAACGTAGCATTCTTTATAAAAACTTAAGAAATTGAGGAGAAGAACGTAACATTGTTTATAAGAGTGTGAAAAACACTCTCTAACAGATGCGTTTTAAAAATCTTGAGCGGAAGTCTGAAATGGAAAGCCCAAAAAATACAATATCTGGTAACAGTAGTCTTGGGCCGTCTACAGCCCCAGACAATTCGAGTTCCCTACTATATATATGTTTATGTCATTTTAAAGCAC
>NW_019652805.1:0-561 GCF_002806865.2 Cucurbita pepo subsp. pepo
TTAAAAAAACTAAATGATTATGAATCGATGAGAAAAAACTTACCGAATGAAGAAAAGATGAAGATTGCAAAGACAAAGAGAACCAATCTAAGAGCAATGGAAGATGCATATCCATAAGCCATTTTTAGTGATTGCTTTTAGAATATTGCAATTGAAAGAGGTTGAAAGTGGAAGATATATATAAGAAAATGACTATGCCTCAAATGTTGAAAAAGAAACTCTAACTAATAACAATATTCATTTTTGGGTCTTTGNATTGAAAGAAACTCTAACTAATAACAATATTCATTTTTGGGTCTTTGTTGTTTTTTTTTTTTTGGAAAATATTAATGGTTGGAAATCAATTGTTTGATCCAATTTTAAAATCATACATGTATGATCAGTAGCCAGTATACCCATAAGCGGTTTCGTTCCCGACCAATTTTCGACGGCAGTTTTTCTTCCATGTTTTAGGGCAGCAACCAAAAAGCTATTTTCTCTTTCTAATATCGTGATATTTACATAGGANATGACGAATATAAATCTCCACATATCTTCATAGTAGTATGATATCGTAATTAC
>NW_019652806.1:0-561 GCF_002806865.2 Cucurbita pepo subsp. pepo
ATCATATCGATCCGATCTACGGATCGAAAGTTATGAAAATCAGAAAAAACAGACTGAGTTTCGATTTTCAGAGGACAAAGAAGAAAGAAGAAAGAGAAACAAAAAAAAACGGCCGGCGAGCGGTGGAGGGCGGCGACAGGCGCCGAACACGCGTCGACCATCGGCTGGAGCAACGCAGCTCCAGCGAGGTGTCGACACGTGTCNCGCGACGCGAGCCGAGCTGACTGGGCCAGGTCGGTCAACCATGACTACGCGGAAGCGAGTGCGCGTGCAGCCTGTGACTGGCACCTTCCCGCGCGCGTGACTACGCACTCCTAGCGCGCTGCTGGCGCGTGAGCGCGTGGAACGGCCAATTTGGCCTGGTTGTTTTCTGTTTGCCTGATTTTTGTCCCGGTTCCAGTTCTAATACTGTTTTTACATGAATAGGGACCTAATTTAAAGAAATCAGTATTTGTGGACACCTCACGGGCAAAGAAACGCTAGCAAAAAGAGCACACGTCAACCAGGTAAGTCACCACCTAGTATTTAGAAAGAAATACTTGTAGGATTCGCTCGGATTGA
>NW_019652807.1:0-561 GCF_002806865.2 Cucurbita pepo subsp. pepo
CCTCCACGTGTCGTACTTTGTGAGTGTTTGACATATATTATATTATGTTATGCTGTAACGAATTCAAATGAAGATTAATTTCTCAATTTTTTTTTTAAGTTCAAATTTTTAGGAATTTATTGAGAANTAATTTCTCAATTTTTTTTTTAAGTTCAAATTTTTAGGAATTTATTGAGAAATTTAGAGACCAAATTTAAATATGATATGGAAGAAAAAATAGTTACAAATATTTAAAAAAAACTCATTAAAAGTATAAAAGAAAATAGTTACAAGTTTTTCATTTTGATCCATCCTTTCAAAGTAGGGGATAGTAAGATAGCTAATTAGAGTTCAATAAAGAGGAAAAATAAAGAAAGAAAAAGAAAAGGGCGAAAAAGAAGAATATAACTAGAGTTCAGTTGTTTGATATCAAAGCAGCCGGATTTTAGATTATACAGATTTTTTCTTAGGATAAAGAGTTGTATATCTCTATGACTCAGCTCAATGACACNGAAGAATATAACTAGAGTTCAGTTGTTTGATATCAAAGCAGCCGGATTTTAGATTATACAGATTTTTTCT
>NW_019652808.1:0-561 GCF_002806865.2 Cucurbita pepo subsp. pepo
ATATGGACTTAAGATTCCAGGACTATATGATAGAACATGGACTAACGTCTCAACTCCCAGCCCCTGGCATGCGTCAACAGAACGGTGTATCAGAAAGGAGAAATAGAACTCTGTTAGACATGGTTCGGTCTATGATGAGTTTCGCTCAATTACCTGATTCGTTTTGGGGATATGNTCTAAGAGTGTCTCGGAAACACCTTATGAGTTATGGAGAGGGCGTAAAGGTAGTTTACGTCACTTCAGGATTTGGGGATACCCAGCACACGTGTTGGTGCAAAACCCCAAGAAATTAGAACGTCGTTCGAAATTATGCCTATTCGTAGGATACCTCAAAGAGACGAAAGGTGGTCTGTTTTATGACCCTCAAGAAAACAGAGTGTTTGTGTCAACAAACGCTACATTCTTAGAGGAAGACCACGTAAGAAATCATCAACCTCGCAGCAAACTAGTATCGAGTGAGATTTCTAAAGAAGCTACTTATAAGACAAAAAGAGTTGTTGATCAGGCTGGCCCTTCAACAAGAGTTGTTGATGGACCTGACACTTCTGGTCAATCGCATCC
>NW_019652809.1:0-560 GCF_002806865.2 Cucurbita pepo subsp. pepo
AAATGGTATCAGAGTCAGACATCGAGCGGTGTGCCAGCAAGGACGTGGGTCCCCCAAGGAGGTGGATTGTGAGATCTCACATCGGTTGGAGAGGGGAACAAAACATTTCTTATAAGGGTGTGGAAGTCTCTCCCTAGCAAATATGTTTTAAAATCTTGAGGGGAAGCCTAGAAGGGAAAGTCCAGAGAGGACAATATCTACTAACGGTAGACTTAGGCTGTTACAAATGGTATCAGAGTCAGGTACCGGACGACGTCAGGCTTAGGTTGTTACAAATAGTATCAGAGTCAGGTACCAGACGGTGTGCCAACGAGGACGCTGGGCCCCCAAATGGGCAGATTAGGCTTAGGTTATTACAAATGGTATCAGAGTCAGACACCGGACGGTGTTCCAGTGAAGATGCTGGCCCCCAAGGAGTGGATTGTGAGGTCCCACATCGGTTGAAGAGGAGAACGAAACATTCCTTATAAGGGTGTGGAAAACTCTCCCTAGTAGACGCGTTTTAAAATCATGAGGCTTACGACGATACATAACAGGCCAAAACGGACAATATCTACTAG
>NW_019652810.1:0-560 GCF_002806865.2 Cucurbita pepo subsp. pepo
CCATAATTTAGAACAAAATCATGTTGAAAAGATGAGACATACTGTCGCTTCTCTTATTTTACAACATTATTTGCTTTGAGCTCCCCAAAAAGCCTGCCTTCTCTTATTTTACAACATTATTTGCTTTGGGAAAGTATTTCTTGTTTATAAACTCATGATCATTCCTTAAATTAGCACATAAGTGAGATCAAAATTGTTTATAAACTCATGATCATTCCTTAAATTAGCACATAAGTGAGATCAAAAGTTCCGGTCGAATCTAAACTCCAACAATTTCAATCTTTATAATTGACATTATTAAAAAAAATGTTAATATACTATCTATTTTGGTTTCAATCTTTATAATTGCCATTATTAAAAAAAATGTTAATATACTATCTATTTTGGTTCGTTACGTATCATTGTTGGAGAGAAAGTTAGTGTGAAAAGTCTAAGGATGGTGGGGAGTCTAAAGTTGTGCTCCTAAGCATACCATAGAGATGCCAAACTTTATTGCAACCGCGTGGGCTCCACTCACCAACATCCCTTTTTTCCTTATTATTTAATATTAATAATTGCAA
>NW_019652811.1:0-560 GCF_002806865.2 Cucurbita pepo subsp. pepo
TGCTAGATAGTCTCGGGAGATAGTTTACTATAAACTTGAGACTGTCAATAGATTTTGGAGGTTTCGGATCAGAAAAATCAGATAAAATAAGTTTTTGGTAAGACGAGTGTACTGTTAAATCTTATTTATGAGGTCTCACATCGGTTGGAGAGAGTAACAAAGCATCCCTTATAAAGGTTTAAAAACCTCTCCCTAACGGACGTATTTTAAAACCGTGAGAATATCTGCTAGTGGTTGGACTATTACATTATCTGTTAATTTCATATTCATACGTTTTGGTAGCTCACTTTTTAGCGTTTTATTATCATTTCTTAATTAGCAGCTTTTTAATCTCGCTTTTATAACCCTCTCGAGACTTTTTATATTAATGTTGGAAATAACCGTCTTTTACTGAAACCTTTATTCTTAAAGAACGGGAAAGCACACAACACAGCTAAAAATTTGTATTACAATATCATGACAGAGACCGAGCAAAATATAGCATTCGTCGAGGAACTAACTCGGAACGAAAGCATTTCAATATTCTACATTAAAAAAAATATTTAAAAGGAAAAAAAAAA
>NW_019652812.1:0-560 GCF_002806865.2 Cucurbita pepo subsp. pepo
TTTTACAAAATCCAAACAAATTCGACAGAGAGAATCATCGTAAACAGATAGCAAGCAAATAAGAGACAGAAATAGATTGGACAAAAGAAGAAAAGACGTTACCTCGGATTCCAATTGATGCACAAACTGAAAGGGAAAATTAAATCCCTAATGAAGATTTGGCTCGCGGAACATGGAGTGATGCTATTAGGCTTTGCATCGTGGTGGGTGTGTTAGAGTGGGGTGTGTGTTGAAATATGCATAACAAAAAAAAGGGTTGGGAGTATAGAGAGAAGTGAGGGAAAACGGGGGACTCTGAATTTGTCGACCGTCGATGAAAGTTCAGAGAGACGGCGACACTCACAGCGGCTGAAGATGGGGGACTCTGAATTTCTCGACCGTCGATGCCTTCCAAAGACGCAATGATCAACTGCGCGCGTGTTTCTCAGTCGATGGGATGACTATTTTTAACAATAATTCGTTTTTTTTAAGAAATTAAGATAAATTTTGAAATTCGATTAAAATTTAAATATTTTACTAAACAAAATTGAGTGGAAGTGCGAGAAAAAAAAATTTAAAAA
>NW_019652813.1:0-560 GCF_002806865.2 Cucurbita pepo subsp. pepo
AACTCCAAACCACGCTCTCTACTTGCAACCAAGCCCTTTATTCTAGAGAATTTTATTTAAGAAATTTTAATCAGCATGATAATAGGTCTTCTCAAAGCCAATCTTGATGATCCCTCCTTCTCTCATATTCTTTCTACAGTCCTCAATCACCTCGTTAGCACTCAACACTTGATCTAGAATTTATCTACCAGCGATAAAGACTCCTTGGGAATTGGAAATTGTACTATGGAGCACCTTTCTAAGCCTATCAGTCAAAGTTTTTTATATAATCTTATAAAAGCTAGCCACCAAGTTTTAAAGCCGAAAATCTTTCATTTTGTCGTCTCTTTCTTTCTTGGGAATCAAGCACACGTAGGTCTCATTCATATGGAAAACAATAATTTTCCTCACGTGAAACTCACAGAAGACTTCTGATAAATCTCCCTTCAAATTCTCCAAATTATCTTGATAGAAAGCCATCATAAATCCATCAGTCCTTAGAGCCTTATTCCCTTCAAATCCAAAAACAACCTCTTGAATCTCCTCAAGGGAAAACGATGCTTCACATTATAGTATATATG
>NW_019652814.1:0-560 GCF_002806865.2 Cucurbita pepo subsp. pepo
TTCTTTACAGATACGCTCTTTTGCCATTTCCACAAATTATCTTACACCATCTATCATTTAAGACTCGTCTTCTTCTTCTTCTTCGTCTTGAAACTCCCAATTTCACCATTCCTTTTCTCTCCATCCCATAACTTCATTTAACTCCTCTAGATTCTATTAGTTGTAGAGAGGAATGAAACATTATTTATAAGAGTGTGAAACATTTCTCTACCCCGACCATTTTAAAACCTTGAAGAGAATCTTGGAAGGAAAAACTCAAAGAGGACAATATGACTGTTACAAATGATATCAGAGCTAGACACCGAACAGTGTGCCAACGAGGACGCTGAGTCTCGAAAGGGAGGTGGATTGTGAGGTCCCATATTGATGGAAGAGGGGAACGAGTGTCAATGAAGATACTAGGCTACAAAGGAGGGTATCCGTTGGAGAGGGAAATGAAACATTTTTTACAAGGTGTATAAATTTCAAACTGCATATTAAAATCTTGAGGAGAAGCCCAAAAGGAAAATTTTAAAGAGGACGAAAAGGAAAATCCAAAAAAGACATATCTGCTAACTATC
>NW_019652815.1:0-560 GCF_002806865.2 Cucurbita pepo subsp. pepo
GCAGAATGATAAGAACCTGAACCTGAAGAGAATGCAAGAATCAGAATCAGATATTCCAGTCTGTCTCGTAAATTCATTCAATCAGGGAGACTGAAGATGAAAGCAAGACAAGATTCATGATCAATAACTACTGAACCTCTATTCACGGATTGACCAGTAAACACTCAACTCAAGACTAAACTCCTTATGAATGAGACAGAACTACTTCGCTCGGTAAACTCCTCAAACACTCTTTTATCTTTGACTCTCCTTCCCGACACCGATTCCTTCTCCTTCACCGTAAGTAACCTGGTGGACCTATTGCTATTATTGATGAAAAGACTGTAAACACTCAACGAACGAAAGATGAGAGAGAGAGGGAACAGGAAGGAACTGAACGAACCTGATTGAGACCGAGTTTAGAGTTCCAGAAGGTAGATGAAAGATTAATGAGACTAAACCCTTATTACCTGATGTTATTAGTTATGTATGAGAAGGAAGTGATTGTTCACCTCTCCCTATATTTATTCTGTCATTTCCCGAGGGTTGAACTATCTCTTTTCTTTCCTCTCCCTGAACTG
>NW_019652816.1:0-560 GCF_002806865.2 Cucurbita pepo subsp. pepo
AAAAAAAAAAAAAGATAATAAATTCTTCAATTTTCTTCTAAATTCACTCAAGAAATTACCAGGACAAAGCCTCTCTACAGGGAACAGACTCTGGCTTTATCCTTTAGGAATATAGCCAGTGACACAGGAATCATGAACCAACAACCAAAAGCACTGAGAAATTTTCTTCAAACAAAACCAGGGGAAAATTGCATCAAAAGATTATCACAATATGGTCCACACAAAGCACACAACTTAGAAGGTTGAAAATCAGAATATTATGGGCCTCCAAGCTAATCAATAAGTTATAAACAATGATACATACATCAGCTTGGATAACTGTTTGATTAAAAGCCATGTGACTACGAAGAGATCAATAACAAATCGTTATACTAAGTAACTGCAAACCTAAAATTAAAGCTATTCACAAGCATGCTTCTAAGTTTTAATAGAATAAAATGTATGTACCCAAACTATTACATCCTTAATTTTTATTTGAGAGTTATGGACTACAAAATGTAATAAGTCTAATTGTAGTCCCTAATTTAGAACCAGTGCACATAGATAGGTGAGAAACTCCC
>NW_019652817.1:0-560 GCF_002806865.2 Cucurbita pepo subsp. pepo
CAACTCGGTCTCACAATTCCATTGCCTGAACCTCATCTTTGAAGTTGGTATGGTATCGGTAAAATAGGGGAAAGAGGTCAAGGAGAATGAATTTATTTAAGTATAAGTAAGAAAGAGAGGGAACAAGAAGGCAAGACAAAAGACTCACAACCACGTAACAAGCGGCTTCGCTCCTTCGCCTTATTTTGTCTCACAGCAAAGCTCCTTTACTGTTCAAGAATGAATTAGTAGGAAAGACTGAACTTCTATTTATTCCCTGAGCAATAAGTAAAGACTAACCTCTCGATTATGAATCCTTCACCGTAACCTATTCATTGTTGTTCTCTTCTCTTCTCTTTGATTGAATTGGATTCTGCTTGAAAGACTCAACTAACTGAAAGAAAGATTAGCTGACTCCGCTTCGAGTTAGTTGCTTTGCTCATGAGCCTGCCCCGGCCGGAACCGTAAGAGTACACACCCAACTCCTTCTCCTTCTCCTTATTCATTCTGGTTCACCTATCTATCTATTCTTTCGAAAGTAAGACAGAATGAGACTTCCCTTCCCTCCTTGCCCTTTATTC
>NW_019652818.1:0-560 GCF_002806865.2 Cucurbita pepo subsp. pepo
TAACAACAAAATAGCTTCTTACTTTATAATTCATGTCTCTTCCAAATCTATTTTAATTTCATTTTCAAACTTACAGATAGCATCATATGTTGGTGCCCTGAAGGTTAAATAAACACATCAAAGGATTAATGTAGAATCTTGGAAAAAGGAAGGATAATAATTCAAACGTTATATCAAAATTACCTTTTTACCCATTCTTTCATTATTGTTTATTTACCATTTTGCCCCTCTAACATTGTTGTTCCTTTTCATTGTTACTGTGAGGAGAGTAATGTAGGCAATATATGGGACATAAGGACGAGGTTATTTAACCTATTTTGTCCTGCCCATCTCTATGTTTGTACGTATTATTTAAGTATTTTCTGAACTGTTTTCTGCCATTTTCCATGCTTTTATTATTATTATTTTTTTTAAAATATGAATTTAAAATTAATAATTACAATTAAAAGTCAATAACAGGTAGCTAAGAAAGATAATTGGAAAAAGCTTAACCCGCTTCAAGTAAACGACATGGATCTTTATGGAAGACAAGCTTTTTTTCTTTTTTTTTTCTTTTTTTT
>NW_019652819.1:0-560 GCF_002806865.2 Cucurbita pepo subsp. pepo
ATTTCATGTGCTCTTCAAAACATGTCAGCCCTTTCATATCTCGACCTATCATTCTCTGGTTTCAATTCTTCAACCATACCCAGTTGTCTCTACACTCTCCACAATCTTCAACATTTGACCCTTCGTAATCTTGGCTTAAATGGGGGAATCTCAAATAATATTGCCAACCTAACAAATCTTGTTTCGATCGACCTTTCCAAAAACAAGCTGGATNCTTGGAAGAAATCAATCTTTCAAGCAATAAACTTACTGGCAATATATCAGAAATCTTTGAGGGCTTCTCTGATTGTTTCATGGATAGTTTGATTTCATTGGATTTGTCAAATAATAAAATTTCAGGTCATTTGATTGATAAAATTGCAAAACTAAAAAAGTTGTCAGTCCTTGACCTCACTGGAAACTCGATCACTGGTCCTATTCCGGAGTCCATAGGAAATTTATCTTCATTAACCACGCTAAACCTTCGCTACAATGAACTAAGCGGAACTCTTCCAAAGAGTATGAGATTTCTATCAAGTCTGCAAGTACTTACAGTATCTCATAATCACTTGGAAGGCACT
>NW_019652820.1:0-560 GCF_002806865.2 Cucurbita pepo subsp. pepo
TCCTAATAGAGGAATGCTCAATTATTCTTTGTTGTAAGATTGGGCTATATCAATTTGAACAATCTTCCGCCATAACTATAAATATTGAACTCCACTTATTCATGAACAAAGTAAGTTTGATGANCGATGTTCCCGAATGAGGTGTGGAGAAGTGTTTCCTTCAAATATAATTCCAATTAAGAATGTCAATGAAGAAGAATTGTGAAAGGTTGGAAGGTTTGCAGTGGAAGTGTATAACAAAAATGGCGAACATCTCATTTACTTGCGTGTGGTGAATGGTCTGTCTTATACGATCAATGAGGTAGAATCAGAATTTTTATTATTGTGATAGAAGCTGTAAATGACGATGGTATTCCTTGGTCATATATTGTAAAGGTGGGGAGTACTATGTGTTTAACCCTATGATGCCCCAACTATCATCATTTGGAGATGTCCTCAAGGAGTTCAACAAGCATTAAACTACTCTTCGTGCTTACGATAAGCCCCCTCTCTCTCTATGTATGGAATTGTTACTGTCTATTAACTATGAAAATGGCATAGGCCACAATAAAATAATCACA
>NW_019652821.1:0-560 GCF_002806865.2 Cucurbita pepo subsp. pepo
TCTCTTTTCTTTTCTTTCACTGTAACCTCATTCACCTTCTTAGCCAACATCTCCGGTTTTGAATTAATTGATTGACCGGTAGCTTTGAATTATTTTCACATCACAATATTGATTGGTTTCGACACTTTACACTCTTACAATTAATCAGTCAACTGGGGTAAGCAAGAAAGGGGTCCAATTTATATACCCATGTCAACCAATATCAACATCGAGAAATATAAANATTGGTTTAGGGGTACTCAAGACTCCGATTGATTGTACACCACTTGAACTAGGCCATTTCTTCTTGACTGATGGAGCCTGACCAATATCACCACTTGAACTACTAAGGGGTACTCAAGACCTTCAGATACTCAAGAACTAGGGGTTGGTTGTTGATATGGGAGGTCTAGGTACTCAAGAACAGGGTCAATCAAGGGTCTTTACAGTCGACTACTATTGCAAAACTATTGACTGGTCTAGGTAAAGCTATTAATTGTAAGAGCAGTCTTTACAAGCCAATCAAAGAATCAAACTGTAACTTGCCTGCTTAGCTTTCTTAGCCAACATCTCCGGTTTCC
>NW_019652822.1:0-560 GCF_002806865.2 Cucurbita pepo subsp. pepo
AATCATCGGAATGGTTGCCTGAGAACTATTGTTATAGGCAAATTCAACCAGATATAGGTAGGTGCCACAACCGCTAGCAAAATCATGTACACATGTCCTCAAGAATTTGATTTAATCTCTCAGTATGTCCATCTGTTTGAGGATGGAACGTTGTACTAAACTTCAATTGTGTACCTTTTGTCAACTGAATACGTAGACTTCCCTCATATNCTTGTGTACCTCTTGTCAACTGAATACGTAGACTTCCCTCATATAAAATGAAGAGNCTTGTCAACCGAATACGTAGACTTCCCTCATATAAAATGAAGAGTCTTAATTAATCTAAGAGGTTTCTGTCTAGGTGCCTTAACTTGTTGACAAGTTAAACACCTACTCACACATTCAGCAACGTCTTTCTTCATCCCAGGCTACCAAAAGCATGTCTTTAGATCCTGATTTATCTTAGTGACACCGGGATGTACAGTATCGAGAGACTCATGTGCCTCACATAGAATCTTTCTCTTGATCTCTACATCGCTTGGCACACATGTTCAATTTCGCCATTTCAAACATCCATCACC
>NW_019652823.1:0-559 GCF_002806865.2 Cucurbita pepo subsp. pepo
GAGGTACACCTTGTATGTCTTCTAGCAAGTGCTAAAAATATCAGCTTCGCAGAGGCAATGCGAGACACGAAGTGGAAAACTGCCATGGATGAGGAGATTAAAGCGACTCATCACAACAACACATGAGAAATGACAGAATTACCGAAAGGAAGTCAACCCATAGGTGTGAAGTGGGTATTCAAGAAAAAGATGAATGCTCAGGAGGAGATTGAGCGGTACAAGGCGCGACTTGTTCAGAAGAGATACAAGCAAAAGGCGAGAATCGACTATGACGAAGTGTTTGCTCCAATCGCTAGATAACTTTCACTATGTTTTACGTAATGCTGTCGTGACGGCTATCGTTTCTAACGGGTATCCGACATAGTGAGCTACCAGAGCATGCTTGCCCGACAAGGAAAGGGGCCAGGGGTGTGCAAACCGACTCGTGGGACCATTCTTAATTAAAGGGAAGGATAACTTCTAACAATCTATTGCAAGTCCAAGGCCAATGATTTAGGTAATAAGGTTGTTGCATGATGCAAAATTTTCAACCCCACCACCTTTATTTATATATATATAT
>NW_019652824.1:0-559 GCF_002806865.2 Cucurbita pepo subsp. pepo
GTGGAATCATTGCAGTTTGTGAACTTTGAGTTTGGACTAAATTAATAAATAAGGATGCCCAAATATACTCAATCCTAAATGAAGAGCTCCCTCCTATGTTGACACCAACAACTGGCAAAAGAATGATGTGAATGAAAAAGAGCGAACGAACGGGAAGCGCTTCGCTGATGTACTGACCCAACAAAGAAAGATTACAGTATGTGCCTCTCTTCTTTCTGACTTTTCTTGTTCGACACTCAAGATCTTTCCCTCCAGCAGTACTCAAATCAGAATGGAAATTTGTCTGTAAATCCCCATCCTTCTTTTTCGATTGAGTCTATAGGCGTGAAATAAGGTCTATTATCGACCTCTCTATATGAAAGCGTGCAAAGATGCCTTCTACCATAGGCTCAGAAAGAGCGCAACTAATCAAAGTGAGACCAGCTCGACTCGGATATCGAAGAAAAGTTGATTTGTGTGTAACCAACTCCAGCTCCAGGAATCCATAGATTTATTTTGAAGAGTAAAACGTAATCGACTGAATCCATGCCGGCCATGCCAATGATAGAGAGAGGAGTAC
>NW_019652825.1:0-559 GCF_002806865.2 Cucurbita pepo subsp. pepo
ATCATTAATGAGACTGACCCTCCTAAACTATCAGCTTCTATACGTAACCGGATTCGCTGAGCTACTTCACCCATATGACCTGACCAGGTTGAACAAGGTTAAAAGAAAAAGAGAAATACGAAACAAGAATGAGACTGAACTCCGTAACCTTTGATTAATGATCCTCTCCCTTACGGTCGCGCACTTCGTTCCTATACCTGACGGTCTCGCACTTCGTTCCTCTCCCTTCAACCTTTTCCTTCTTGCTTAAACTACTTCCCCCTCACCGCGATATGACCTTCCCTTGCCGAGCGAGCTAGCTAGCTTTCTTTGTTTTATTCCCTGATTAAACTTGGTAAATAGGGCCTAGATGAAAGGTCAAGCTCATTCACTTGATTGAACAAGGTAAAGCAGTGGATGGATCTTACCTACCTCATTGCCTAGACTATTACTTACTTCTGAACCTGATTGAACTACTTCCCCTCTATTCTCTTCCTGGATTGAACTGTAACCTCCTTCCCCTGTCCGAGCATATGAAATCCTGTCCCTTCCTCCATAACCCTTTATCAAAGAATGAGAC
>NW_019652826.1:0-559 GCF_002806865.2 Cucurbita pepo subsp. pepo
TAGCAGCAAACATGGACAAGTTAGTGGAGATATTTTTTGGCGAGAAGGAGGGAGTTGGTTTAAAGATCTATGTATTCATCATAACTGCACTTGGTCAGGTCGAGACCAAGGTATTTACTTGTATTTTGGATCTCTCAAGGCCTTCCAGTTAATGTATTATTGGAAATGATGCACTCCGACTCTCAATCTTTTCGGAGATTAAAGTTTCAATTCTAATCAAGTTTGCTTTTCAAAATTTTAAAACATCAATAATGTCTTCAAACTAACTAGTTCCGATAGGATAGCCCTGACGGTGAGGTATCATCACGGATGCGTCGATAGAAACTTTTTGGTAATGCTATGTATATGACGGCGGTAAAAAAACACACATGCCAATGGCTCCAACATGGCGCCAATAGACATGAACAAATCTATGCAAATGAGTCCAAGTTCGGACGAACTTTGGCACGAACTTCGAGACAAATTCTAAGAAGAGCGAACTTTGGTTTGTGATCTTTCAAACCTATAATGAGTCAAACTTTTGTCCAAATGCTGAGATGGACTCTCGAAAGGACAAACT
>NW_019652827.1:0-559 GCF_002806865.2 Cucurbita pepo subsp. pepo
TTAGCTTGACCCTCTTTCCGTTGTTCTTGTCTTTCTCTTCGAAAGGTGAGTAGCTTGAGCTTCTTTCCGTTGTTCTTTCTTGTCTTTCTCTTCGTCAGATTAGTAGCTTGATTGACTGAGCTTCTTTTAATGTAAATCTTGTTCTTCTTGTTCGGCAGATTAGATTAGTAGCTTGACTGACCTGTATGTAGTAATTTGATTTCTTGTAGTTGTAGTTGTTCGTCGGATTAGATTAGTAGCTTGAGACAGACCTTCTTTCGTGTAATTCATCTTGTCTTCTTGTTCTTGTCTTGCTTTCTTTCTCCTCAGGTTAATGAGCAGCTGCTTCTTGACTGACCTTCTTGTAATTCATCTTGTTGTTTTTGTCTTTCTTTCAATAGAGGTTAGTAGCTTGACCTTCCCTCCTATAATTCATCTCATCTTTCTTCTTCTCTTTCTCCTTCGGTTAGAGGATTGAAGATAAATAGGTTCTCGTCAGGGAATAGAATATCGCTTGTAGGCAGTAGAGCTTAATGNTATAATTCATCTCATCTTTCTTCTTCTCTTTCTCCTTCGGTTA
>NW_019652828.1:0-559 GCF_002806865.2 Cucurbita pepo subsp. pepo
TGCTTTAACCTATTTACCTTGTTCAAGAATAAATAGGGACAAGTTATTGAGCTAAGGATAATCTTTCGGCTTTCCCTTGTTCAATGACCTAAAAGGAGAGGAGTGAAAGCAGGTTCCGGTGATTGAGCTTATCATCCTGCTGCTTTACCTTGTCTTTCAGGGAATAAAGAGGTGCAGGTTCAGTAGTTAGTTCAGTTCTACAACTCGATAGTCTTTGTTTACAGGGAATATCGGTGAAGNTTTACTCGGTTCAGGTGAAGTAGTTCTGTCTCATGAATAAGGGGTTGAGTCTTTCGTTGAGTCTTGACTTACTCATTACCGAGTTCAAGAATAAAGAGGAGCCCAGCCACTTTACAGTTCAAGAAGGAAGGGACAGGTAAATGAGTTTACAATTCAAGAATCAATCCATAGGTGAAAGAAAAGAGCTACTTCATTCATCCTTCTTACAGGCAGGAGAGGAAAGAAAAGAGGTCAATCTGGTCCCCTTGTTTACTCTGAAAGAAGAAATAGGTGAAATAAGGAAAAGGTGAATGCGTAAGTAGCTGCGAGAGGAGCGAGG
>NW_019652829.1:0-558 GCF_002806865.2 Cucurbita pepo subsp. pepo
ATTTTTTTTTTTTAAAACCGAATCTTTTCTTTTATATCCTATTTACTTCTTATCTCCCATTTTTCTCTCTGTTCTGTATTTTTTTTTTATTCTATTACAGATATTAGCCTTATAATTAATTTTCTATAACCTCATAACCAAAATCAAAATAAATGGACAGGTAACAGGGAACAAGAGATCTGATTTTGAATAATTAGACTGGAAAAGGAAAAAGAGATCTGAAATATAAACTTACCGGAAAAGGAAAAAGAGATCTGAAATATAAACTTACCGTGATAACAAAGCAAGATCTCTCTCCAATAATTGAATCTCGAGCTCGTAAATCTGGTTGTTGGTATTTTTTTTTTTTTTTTCATTGTATGAACCACGGATGATTTGGGATTTTGACTAATGAGTTGTTGAGGAGAGATAGTTGGGAGAGGAAGGAGGGTTAGGAGAGTAATTGAGGGAAAATGCTATTTTAATTATTTAATTATTTAATTATTTAATTATTATTATTTTTTTTTTGGGTCGTTACGTTTACGATCATTAATCTAAATCCAATAAACTAAGAACACT
>NW_019652830.1:0-558 GCF_002806865.2 Cucurbita pepo subsp. pepo
ACTAGTATGGCCCGGGGGATCCGTTAGCTATCGTTCGCGAGAAAGTTAGTAGACACACAGGACCCAGGCGTGCAAGTCAATTTCAGCTGACTACACCGATTCTGGTTAAAAGAGCCTATGGCCACCCTTATTTTAGAGAAAAAAAACCACACCTCTAATGTGTTGGGCACTAGAAAAAGCTAACTACCTAGTCCGTTTCTGGACGACTTCATTGGGAATAACATACCCCCCACTGTGATTAAGACTGGCACTGTCCTAATGCTTTCTTCAATAGGTTTGGCTCATGTGTGATTCCCTCTGGCAAACTTATAGAGGACAAGCAGAATAAACCAATTCAAGGTCGTTGTAGCTGAAGGCCTGGCCTGCCTGACAGTTAATTATGAGCATGTCTTGCCCTTCATGGTGGATATTCACAGCTGAAAGTGGTATTGGCATTTTTTTCTGAGGACACAACGAGGAAATCTGATAAATACGGCCACCTGAAGTCTAGCTCGGAGTTAACAATTTACCACGTTTAGAGCGGCCGCGATATCCTGCAGATGCATCCAGTACTAGTAT
>NW_019652831.1:0-558 GCF_002806865.2 Cucurbita pepo subsp. pepo
AGACTTCAAAACCAATATCAGCACTTGAAGTAGATATTGAAGTAGATATTGATGATGATTCTAAATTGAGTTTGAAGCTTTTAGGTTATGAAATTTTCTTCTTCTTAATTCAAGGCTATAGTTAATCATTTTCCTTCCTACCAACTTCTACCCTTTTATTTCTAACAAGTTTAGTGAATAAATAAGGCTAGGTTAATCATTTTCCTTCCTACCAACTTCTCCACCTTTTATTTCCAACAAATTTAGTGAATAAATAAGGTTCTGAAAATCTCTAGGAGCGATTGCCAAACAAAACATTTCTAGGAACTTTGGAAAGTTATAACTCAACAGACCAAAGGTCACAACCATGAGGTCAACTTTGAGACCAAAGGTCACAACCATGAGGTCAACTTTGGAAAGTTATAACTCAACAGACCAAAGGTCACAACCATGAGGTCACGAAAACATTTCTAGGAACTTTGGAAAGTTATAACTCAACAAACCAAAGGTCACAACCATGAAGTCACGAAAATGCCCAATGAGGTCACAAAAACATTTCTAGGAACTTTGGAAAGTTAT
>NW_019652832.1:0-558 GCF_002806865.2 Cucurbita pepo subsp. pepo
AGGAGGAGGAGGAACAGGGGTTCTAGAGAGCTTGACTCTCTTAACGAGCTTCTTGAGGTGCCAGTAATTGACGAACGCATCTTTCCATTCAGGAATCAGTTGAGCTTCCAATTCCTTCGAGAATTTCACCATTTTTCTTCAAACCTCTCTCCGTCGTTTACAGAGATTTTGTGGAAATGGAGAGCCTTCCCTTATATACTGCCTTTTAGAGAGAGAAAAGGAACGTTATCGAGCATACGTCCAAAGAAATCATTCATCGAAATAATGAGTCGCCATTGATATCAACACATCTGAGATCCTCAAATGCTCGGGAGTTCCGCTATTCAGTCCTTTTCCTTCTTCTCTTTCTTTCTCGAGCCTATAGTGAGTTACAGACCGAATTCGAAAATATCAAATCTTACCTGATTGAGCTGCCCAAACTTCTAGATAAGTATCACACACTTCCGCTCTAATTAAATTATTACGAAACTAACTCAAAAACAGGGTTTTCAACCCAATCTTACCCTGTTTTTAAAATTATTATAAAAATTTAAAAAAATTATATTTGATATTTAAATT
>NW_019652833.1:0-558 GCF_002806865.2 Cucurbita pepo subsp. pepo
GCTTTCTCTCTCCTTCCCACGGCGTTTCCGTTGCCGATTTCCGTTCTCTTTCTTCCCTTTCCCTCCTTGTTCGTCGTCCTTCTTTCTTTTCTGAGAGTTTGGCGGCCTAAAAGCTCCTAAAAGCCACAGATCTAAGAACGATTAAGAAAGCCTAATTTTCTGACCTCGGTTACCGACGACGACGCTTACGAAATAACACAAAACGCACCCTAAGTTATTGTGCTTTCGTTAGGGATCCTTCTCATGGTGGTAACAGGTCGTTTGGTGTCGGTTTGAAGGTGGTTTGAGGGCTCGTCAGAGAAACTGGACACTCGTCGACGTTTGTCCGAAATCTCTCTCTCTCTCTCGAAATTTTCTATCTTTTCTCCCTTTGCAGGTGTTCTGAAGACGCTGGGTGTCGTGGGCTGAGGGCTGGGCGTGCTGTGGCCGTCGTTTTGCGTGGGTTCTGCGAAACTCGGCGGTCGCCGAAAAACTCGGGGGTTTTCCGGTGACTGAGTTTTTAATTTTTTTTAATTTTTTTTATTTTTTATTATATATATATATATATATATATATATA
>NW_019652834.1:0-558 GCF_002806865.2 Cucurbita pepo subsp. pepo
AACCGACTTCTATTTTGGTTCGTTCTTGAACCACATCCTATAATGAGAGGTTCTGTTCTTATATCATTTATAATCCTTCGTGCTTAGGATCAGACCAAGATTTAAAACCTAAATTCAACGACATCTAATAGTCTAAGAGTGCTAATTATACCCATAAATATTGTGACATTCGAGTAAATGAGAGTTACATGAATGAACTGAGATCATATCCGAATGAGAGCGATCTTGAAGATAGAATGACTAAGAAAGTGGAACAGCCTAAAAATAATTAAACCTATCAACTCGGGTAAAACAATCATTTGAATTTCTTAATACCGAGATAATTTATCTTTACTAATTAAGTTACGTTTTAATAGTAATAAAATTAGCTTCTTAAACCGTTCTCACGTAAGCAACCTTATTTATTTCACATATTATTGATGGATGTAGACACAAACTTTAATACACGACATAACTTATAATCAATTTGGATTTGTAACACCAATATTGACATTTGTTTATTTATTCATAGTATCAATAAGCCAAGTTCTAGCTCGTCATGTCATGTCATGTCATGTC
>NW_019652835.1:0-558 GCF_002806865.2 Cucurbita pepo subsp. pepo
CGTCGCTGAAGCTCCAGAGGGGGTTGCATCGTCTAGAAGCGTCACTGAAGCTCCAGAGGGGGTTGCATCGTCTGGAAGCATCGCTGAAGCTCCAGAGGGGGTTGCGTCGTCCGGAAGCGTGGCTGAAGCTCCAGAAGGGGTTGCGTCGCCCGAAACCGTTGCTGAAGCTCAAGAGGGGGTTGCGTCGTCCGGAAGCGTCGCTGAAGCTCTAGAGGGAGTTGAATCGTCCGGAAGCATCGCTGAAGCTCTAGAGGGGGTTGCGTCGTTCGGAAGGGTCGCTAAAGCTCCAGAGGAGGTTGGGTCGTCCGGAAGCGTCGCTGAAGCTCCAGGGGGGTTGCGTCGTCTAGAAGCGTCGCTGAAGCTCTAGAGGGGGTTGTGTCGTCTGGAAGCGTCGCTGAAGCTCCAGAGGGGGTTGCGTCGTCCGGAAGCGTCGCTGAAGCTCTAGAGGGGGTTGCGTGTTCGGAAGCGTCGCTGAAGATCCAGAGGGAGTTGCGTCGTCTGGAAGCGTCACTAAAGCTCCAGAGTGGGTTGCGTCGTCTGGAAGCGTCGCTGAAGCTC
>NW_019652836.1:0-558 GCF_002806865.2 Cucurbita pepo subsp. pepo
AAAATAAAAAAAATTAAAAATTAATTAGACACCATTAAAATTTTGAGTAAAAAAAAGTCAAAAAAAAAAAAAAAAAATCTAGAAAAAGTGTTTTTTTTAACAACATATTAATTTCTTAACAAAGTTATCTCCCTTTATTCAAATTCTGAACCAAATTTGATTTTTTTGTTTACGTTTGGTAAGAATCAATATATTAAAAGGTTCGACATTGTCTAATATTCTCAAACGCAAATATATCTCAAATAGAAATAAAAAAGATCTTCAATGTAAAAGTAGACATATTTAATTAGTGTGATTGTTTTTAATATAAAAGATCTTAATATATATAATATAATAGTCATGTCGTAAATAAGAGCCTAAAAGTGTTACCAAAAGTTTTTGATAAATCCTACAATGCAGACCAAAATATTCAAATATAATATAGTAATTAATTAATTAATTTTTTTTTTTTTTTGCTAGTTTGTGCTTTCAGGTAAAGTAAGTAGGGTGTACATTCAACCCAACAACTCGACAACCTGGACCAACCCAACCCGAACTATAAGGGTTGGGCGGGTTGGG
>NW_019652837.1:0-558 GCF_002806865.2 Cucurbita pepo subsp. pepo
ACCTATGTAGCATTCATGTAGAAATTAAATTAGTAATGCGTAATGTAATATTGCCACTGATTCATATAATTTTTCTTGACTAAAACAGTGTTACTAAACTTAAATTTTGCTATACCATTGTGAGTTCAAAGCTCCTTAGATACTTTTTCTTGACGCAATAACTTTTTATCATCACATCGTTATATATCATGCTCCTACTATCTTTTGATATACATTTAATTGCTCTCAGGAAAATGGTGGCTGCGGATTCTTTGAGTGGTGTGACAATGCCTCTTCAACTAATATAATGACTTATGGAAGCCAAAATCGTGCATCAAGTTCTTCATTTTCAGACCTTAAGTGCCCCTGTGGTGCTGGTTCTTGCATAACGCTAACAGCCAAAACAGGGGACAATGTGGGGCAGCAATTCTATCGTTGCCCTTCATACCAGGTAATTTTATAGCAGAAATGTTTGTGCAGCAGTTTTTATTGTCTTGTTTAGATTTCGGGTTGCTGAATTTTCATTTTCATATTAAGAAGAATGTCATGAACTATCCAATTATCTGACTGAACTGTGGC
>NW_019652838.1:0-558 GCF_002806865.2 Cucurbita pepo subsp. pepo
TTTTCTCAAGTAAATCTGACAATTATTGTTTTTCTTTTTGTGTTTGGAGTAACTGTTACTTTCTGGCGTTAGGATAGGTTGAGGAGAGACAATTGTGGGAAGGGATGAGAGGTTAGTGTTGAGAATTTCTGGCGTTAGGATAGGTTGAGGAGAGACAATTGTGGGTAGGGATGAGAGGTTAGTGGAGAGAAGTGGGGAAATGTTGTTTTTATTTATTTATTTATTTATTTATTATTAATATTTTAACTACCTTATTATAATTATTTTTATTTGTTTTTTTATTTTTGGCTGTTACATAGAGAATGGCCAACACCCACAAATGCAACCGAGTGGGATAGGCCTGAGCTGTTTTAATGCAGTAAAAAAGGCCAATCATGTTCTTTAGTGAAAAGCTTAATGCAGCACAACTCAACTATCCGACTTATGACAGAGTTATATGTACNCAGCACAACTCAACTATCCGACTTATGACAGAGTTATATGTACTTGTGAGGGCTTTGCAAGTTTGACAACATTTTTTGTGGCCAAAAGAGTTTGTTATTCATACGGACCATGAAA
>NW_019652839.1:0-558 GCF_002806865.2 Cucurbita pepo subsp. pepo
AAAAAAAAAAAAAAAAAAAAAAAAAAAAAAAAAAACTGATAAGGAGGCTAAATTTTGCGTCAACATACAGGTACTTGCCGTAAAGAAGAGATTTGACAAAAACATGAAAGAATTGCACCTGCTTTATCTGAAGTCACCTAAGCTCGGAGACTATGGGTTATCTCGATTATGGGAATATTTCAATTACAACGATCATTACTCTGATACTGGTAATGAAATGAATTACTATGCCTTCTCGGTCTAATGATTGATTTCAAACCATAAGAGAGATAAGGAGAATCGTCCTAATGTTTGTGAAATTGAATTAGTTAGGTCGAGTTGGGGTAGCTTCTATGATGCTTGAATGCTTGTAATTCGAACCATGTTGCATTCAAGGTTTCTTAGTGAAGATGCTATGTTAGCCCCTTTACAGAGGACAGTTCTTGTAATTAGAGTAGTAATGTTATTGCTATGGTAGTTCTTATTGATGAGTGAAGTGTGCAGAAGATGGATGGCTTACCCTTAGTTTGTGTTATAGAAAATTTGTCTCTCCTGTCATCTTGTGCTCTCTGAAAACAA
>NW_019652840.1:0-558 GCF_002806865.2 Cucurbita pepo subsp. pepo
CTGTAAGCCACAGCCCCAACTCTTTCTAGAATCTCGAAGGACCTATGAACCTTGGGCTCAATTTCCCTTTCTTTTCGAACCTCAACCCCCCCCCTATAGGGGCTACCTTCAGGAACACATGGTCACCCACCTCAAATTCGAGGTCTCTTCTACGCACATCTGCATAGCTTTTCTGTCGGCTCTGTGCGGTGAGTATCCTCTGCTTGATTTTCTGCACCGCTGCGTTGGTGACCTGGACCAACTCTGGTTCCAGTAGTTGCTGCGTGCCTACCTCTTCCCAAAAATTTGGTGTTCGACACCTACGCCCATACAGTGCCTCAAATGGGGCAATCTGAATGGTCGCTTGATAATTATTGTTGTAGGCAAACTCCATTGAAGGTAGATGTTCGTCCCAGCTGTTAGGTTATGGAGCCTGCTCTTTATTTATAGCTTGGTCAACAGTTATATCCGGTAAAACTATATTATATTTGGTAAAGCTATATATAGTAAAGCTATATATNAGTTATATCCGGTAAAGCTATATTATATTTGGTAAAGCTATATATAGTAAAGCTATAT
>NW_019652841.1:0-558 GCF_002806865.2 Cucurbita pepo subsp. pepo
AATTAAAAAGGAAAAAAGACGTTGCATAATAAGAAGAGAACCTTCACCCAAATTTCAAGCCTGAAAACGAGGGCTTACTTACCCCAGTGGACCAATGTATGATCGACACGTGGACTTCGAATTTTGAAATGAATATTCGTATTTTGGACTGGGCTTTGCGGGTCCCACTAGAGTCCACCTCCTCTGGCCCTTTAAATACTCGGCAAAATCACTGCCTTAGGTTTGCAAAGAGAAGTCCTGTTCCCCCACATTCTTCTTCGTCTTCATCCCGCTCTCCTTTTCTTCTTCTCCTGACCTCTCCTCGGTTACGTTTCCCTTTCCACCAACAGAGCTTGATTAATTCAATTCACTCACACTTCTATAGAAGCCATGAGGTCTAATGCCGCAGCCGGAACCATGAAGTTTCTCTGTAGCTATGGCGGCAAGATTCTTCCACGTCAAACCGACGGTAAACTTCGTTACGTTGGTGGTCTTACCAGAGTTCTAGCCGTCGATCATTCCGTTTCGTATTCTGGTTCGTAATCTGTTTTTTTTTTTTTTTTTTTTTTTTTTTTTTTT
>NW_019652842.1:0-558 GCF_002806865.2 Cucurbita pepo subsp. pepo
ATCAAATTAAAACTTCCCAAGTTTTATGGCAAAACCAATCTCGAGGAGTACCTTGAATGGGAGAAAACGGTTGGAGTCGGTGTTCAACTTTCATAATTTTAGTGATAAAAAGAAGGTACTGTTATGCATTGCTCAAATGCTCAAATTTGGTGGGATAAATTGATGTCAAGTAGGAGAAGAAACCTTGAAGCACCAATTGATTCATGGTACGAGTTCAAAGAGTCCATGAGGAAGCGTTTTGTTCCACAATATTTTCAACGGGACATGGCGCAAAAGCTTCAAGCATTGAAACNAGATTATTACAAAAAGATGGATACATTGATGGATCGACTTGATCTCGATGAGGACATGGAGGCTCTCATGGCGCGGTTTCTTAATGGGTTAAACACAGAGATTGCAGACAAGACTGATTTACAGCCTTATTCTAATATTGAGGAGTTGTTGCACATTGCAATTAAGATCGAGAGGCAAATCCAAAGAAGATCTCAACGGTATTCTTCTAAATTTTTTCCCAATGCTACTTCTCCATGGAAAAAGGATAGTAAGAACATTGATTAT
>NW_019652843.1:0-558 GCF_002806865.2 Cucurbita pepo subsp. pepo
TCTCCTCCGATATCGTACCGTCGAGATAGAGCTCCAGTACGGTGATCGTTGAGCTTAGCAGATTCGGATACGGAAGTGTGACAGGTGCCCAGACCTAGTGGTGATAGCTAAGGGGTCTTCTGAACAGGACTCCTGGGCTGTAGAAACCCGTCCCTGAGCGGGGGACGTGGAGCCACATAGGATGACTCAGTAGCTGATCGGCATACAGGGGGTCGCACCCCGTTTAGTGGATGTATGGTCCCATGTGAGGGTCGTCAGTTAACCTCCATGGATGATGTTCANGACACTGATCAATTCACTGCTTAAGACGGGCAAGCCTCCTAAGATACAGAAAAGAGAGTTGCAGCTTNTATGAAGAGAAGGATGCGAAAAGAGCCTACAAGTAGCCTGCTTACTGAGTATTTTTATACTCATTCCTTTCTACTCTTTTTTTTCAGGTGAGTGATGCCATGGATCGAGGCGGGAATGCATGCTGAATCTTAATGCCACAGAGGAGTGTCCTAGGGCATCTAGGAGTCTGTGCATTATTTTGTTAGATTTGTCATGCATTGCTTGTAA
>NW_019652844.1:0-558 GCF_002806865.2 Cucurbita pepo subsp. pepo
GTTTTATGAATTTTTATTTAAGAAAAGTAAGTTTTGTATTCGTAAATGCTCTGCAAGAGATTTTCTTGGAAAAGAAGCACATGGTGGTGGCTTAACCGGATGATTTCGGATTAATAAAACTTAGAATATTTGCATGAACACTTCTTTTGGCCAAATATGAGGCAGATGTTCATAAGTTTTGGGGCCAATGTTTTATATGCAAAGAACCAAAATCTAGATCACAAACAAATGAATTGTATACTTCTTTGAATGTACCTAACGAACCTTGGACTAATATATCTATGGATTTTGTCTTGGACTAATATATCTATGGATTTAGTTGTTGGTTTGCTGCACACTAAAAATGGTAAAGAAAGTATTTTTGATATGGTAGACAGATTTAGTAAAATGACTCATTTTATTGCATGGGACAGGAAGAAGATGCAAAACATTTTCCATTTGTAGAGTTTGNGGAAGAAGATGCAAAACATTTTCCATTTGTAGAGTTTGCATATAATAGAGTAGTAAGATTACATAGAACCCCTATAATAATTGTCGTTTTCAACTACATGTCATCCT
>NW_019652845.1:0-557 GCF_002806865.2 Cucurbita pepo subsp. pepo
ACGCTCGATCTGGATCTCTATTGCTCGATGTGAGATTCTACCTTATAAGGGTGTGGAAACCTCTCCCTGGTAGACGTGATTTAAAACTGTGAGGCTGACGGCAATACATAATGGGCTAAATCAGACAATATGTGTTAGTGATGGTCTTGAACTGTTATACTTGGTGCATGAAATGCCGGTCTTGAAAGTCCTTTGTTATGAGATTTCATTTTTATCCCGAGGTTATAACGTTATGAATTTGATCGAAGATATAATTTATTGTGACAAATACTTATAATAAGCTAGAACCATCGATCTAAATCCATGGTTGTTTCGGTTGGATTAAAGTATTTAGACTTTTTTAAAAAATTTAAGAAAAAAAGTATTTGGACCAAAATACCCCTATATTATATTTTTAATATCACTTATTTAACATAAAATAAGTTACTGTCATCGCTTTCTATTCTCGTTCTACTCACAAATCATGTCAACTTCAACTCAAAACGGGTTCAAATCTTCCACGGCTTTTTATTCTCATTCTACTCACAAATCATGTCAACTTCAGCTCAAAATGGGTT
>NW_019652846.1:0-557 GCF_002806865.2 Cucurbita pepo subsp. pepo
TAGGTTCCCTGTGGAATCGATAATTTACTTATTACTTTCTTGTGATAGTGTATACTTGCACTTAGATATATTTATATTTTAAGTCTCTCCTTTCTCCGGTAGAGTTGAAGTCTCAAGAAAAACAGCCCAATAAATAGTTCATACTCGTAATTGTGCTCCACACATTAAACCTATGATAATTAGCAAAACTATCAAGTTTGAATAGTTCATGACACTATGGGGTTCCGCTGACTTCCAGACGTCGTTACAAATTAGCTTGATTAAAGGGTCCAAACGAGCGCCCGGACGATTCACGCTCGCATGTGTTGGTCATGTGTAAAGGAAGTACTACACATCCAATTTGTTCGAGATTGGAGGTCACTCCGAGATGAGTTAGAGCTCGATCCCAAGAGCATGTTGCATGTGTTTGCATGTGTTTGCATCAGCATGACCCCTACAGTGGGTCACTTACTGAGTATTCTTTGAAATACTCAAGCCGTATGCCACATATCATTTTTCAGGTAAAGACAAAGCGCTCATGTATAGACGACGACAACATCGGAAATAGATACTGTGGT
>NW_019652847.1:0-557 GCF_002806865.2 Cucurbita pepo subsp. pepo
GATTGAGAAATGGAAACAGGAGGAGGTGAAGGGAGGTGGTTACGTTTTCCATGCACTGAAACTGAGTTATTATCTATTGCCATCTTACTTAAAGCCTTGTTTTCTTTGCTTTTCGTTGTTGCCAAAAGATTATGTGTTCTTCTCATTTGAGCTAATCCAGTTGTGGATGGCACAAGGACTCCTCCATTCAGGTAGCAAAGATCCTGAGGCTGTTGGGGAGCAATACTTCAATGAATTGCGGTCTCGCAGTTTACTCGAAGACGTCGAGGAGCACACTCTTGGATATTGGTTCAAACTCCATAGCCTCGTTCATGAGCTTGCAGTCCAACAGGCTATTATGGAACAACATCAGAACCTGGAAATTTTGCATCAGCTGTCATTTGTCGACTGCAACAACAAGGATTTGCCTCAGCCGTCAAATGATAAAGTTCATTTTCTTTCCGTTCCAGAGGGAGGAGGTGCGGAGCCAAAGATCAATGGAGTCCTTTTTGTCAAATGCATCACCGAGTTCAGGCAGCTAAGGGTCTTGTACTTATGCAACTCTTCCTTGGAAGAAA
>NW_019652848.1:0-557 GCF_002806865.2 Cucurbita pepo subsp. pepo
TTTTATTCATTTGTGGTTTTTCTTTTCCTTTAAAAAAAAACTAGGAAGCCGAAGGTGTTGTGATTTCCATACCAATGCCTGGGCATCCTGTTTCAGACAATGAAGCAGCCAGCATGCTTGATGATTGTAGACGACTCGATGATTTAATTAATTCTCATGATGCAGTTTTCTTGTTGACTGATACTAGGGAAAGTCGGTGGCTTCCTACACTTCTATGTGCCAATACAAACAAGGTATATTTTTGTTGAAGAAATTGTGTATAGGCTTCTCATACTTCGCATTTCAATTTATAATGTATTTTACTGGTTTGCAGGTTACAATCACCGCAGCTTTGGGGTTTGATAGTTTCTTAGTTATGCGCCATGGAGCTGGTCCTTCTGGTTCCTGCCATGATTCCACATCTCAAACCAATATGGCCAATCTTTCTTTAAATGCTACAAACACAAAGCAGAGATTGGGCTGTTACTTCTGTAATGATGTTGTTGCGCCCATTGATGTAATTTTCTCAAGCTCATGGGCTGCAGTTTGGTCGTTGTTTTTTTTTTTTTTTTTTTTTT
>NW_019652849.1:0-557 GCF_002806865.2 Cucurbita pepo subsp. pepo
TACAAATCAATCAAAGGTCGTTTTTGTAACCTCTTTGGATTTGCTTCCTCTCTTTCATATCTAGAAAAGAAGAGTGGCACGAGAGTCCATTCCAAATAACCGGTCTTTTTTGGTTTTTTAGTTGGAAAATCTTATAGTTCCTTTTGGTTTGGTCTTTCCATCTTAAATTAGTGAAACTAAGGAAATTCTTAAGTCCCGGCCCTACCACAAATAAAACAAGGGAGTGGAAAGATGTTAAACGCAAGTAATTCTTGCTCCCGCCCCTTGGTATGCATCAAATTTGCAATATTTATGTGCTGTTTTGTTTTCAGTCACTTGCAGTGGTTACGCTCGGGGATAAGCAAATGGCACAAAGAGTGGACAACCTTGTTGATGCAGATGAGTTGAAAAGGTTCTACCTTCAGGTTGCTTAAAATCTTTTTCTTCTTCTTCTTCTTCTTTTGTATTTTGTAGGTTGTTATGTATCAAGTTTTCAATCTATTCAATGGTAGCTATGTAGACTTTTACATTTATAAAACTTTCACTGCTTTCCCTTTTTTTTTCTTGTGGTGGTGGGG
>NW_019652850.1:0-557 GCF_002806865.2 Cucurbita pepo subsp. pepo
GTGTTTGTGTTTAGTTTTTAAATCACTCAATCTTTTTTACTCACAGCGCTTAATAAATGAAATCGAAAACCGAGAAAAATTCAGTTTCTTACTGAAGTAGGACGGTTTCTCGATTTTGTTTTCCAACGCGATTTTTGGCCGCGTTTCCTCGGAGAACTTGCAAGACTCCTCACCTAAAGTGTTGCAACTAGATTATAAGGTCTAAATTATCTAAAATCCCCGGATCTATGGTGAAATCTTGAAATAGGAGAGGTCGCGGACTTACCTCGCGTTCTTGCCCGTTTCTTGCCGGAAACGAACGATCCAATGCTCAGACCACTCCTCTTGATACCCTGAGTAGCTCTAGTAGGAGACCTAAGATTGAGGGTGCTTCAGTTCGGGTTTGAGGCGTTTCTCCCTCCTTCTTCCTCTTCTTAAAAAAATCCTAACGGTTCATCTCTCTTTCTCTCTCTATTTTTTCACCCCCTCAACGTGTATGTGTAGGGTAAAATTGCCTTTTTGCCCTGGTTGACTTTGACCCAAATTTGGATTACATTACCATTTAAATTTTTTTTTTT
>NW_019652851.1:0-557 GCF_002806865.2 Cucurbita pepo subsp. pepo
GGTAGTGTACTTTCTTCAAGAGGTTCTACTCACTGAATTTCGTCATGGGCATCTCATGTGATACCGCTCATCTTCTTGACGCGCTTTAAAAATTTGGAAGCCCAAAGATACGACTCATTTTGCAATTGTTACAAATTATTTGATCTAAATCATTCAGGTGGAGATATATGAGTTGGAGTATCTTATACAATGAGTTTGTACAGATTGTGACCCGAGTAAGTCATCGAGGACGATGACTAAGTTAAGTGGGGGAGAATGTCACAACCACACTATGAAGAGAGTAGGTTGTGGCCCTCACGTTGCGACAATAGAAGTGGCGATCCTCAAGTGGTGCCCATCCGACCACGCAAGGGCCTAGACGAGTGCCATGATGCAATCGAAGAGGACAATACATCATCCAACACACCACCACACGAAGTGGGCATTGAAAATAAGTTGAGACATAAGCAAGACAGAGACATCATAATAGACATAAAGGGTAAAGATAGGCTTGTTGAAGGGTTAGGTAGGGCACTCGGTGTCACGGTCCTACATTCTTGACCGTGCGGCGTCGTGAT
>NW_019652852.1:0-557 GCF_002806865.2 Cucurbita pepo subsp. pepo
GAAGATAATAGCCAAACAATCGACTTAAAGGCCAATAATATTTGTTTACATAATGAAAATAAATATAGGATTAGTGTAATACTTGTTTACATAATTGAAAATGTTTACAGAAAAAAAAAATTAATTACAAAGAGGGAGGAGGGGAGGGGAGATTGAGGAAAGATTTGTGCAACAGAATTTAAAAATAAAACAGTAAATATCAGAGGCATAGAACTCCATTCAATTTTGTCTCACGGGAAAATATCAGAATTTAACGATGACCAATGTAAATGAGAGAAATAAATAGAGTTCAAACTTGAAACTCATGTCATGGTCTCACATAGGTTGACTTGGATTTCAAAAGACAAAATCGAACTTTTATTAAGGATATATTTGTGACAACGACTTAAACTAACCAGGTAAGTGGCCTTACTATCGGCATGGTTATATTTGATGTTGACACGTGCCCTGTGGTTCTGCACGTGTCATATATATTGATATGTGTGAATTGTGTGTGGATCGATATACTTCCTATATGTTATGTATATGTTATAATATGTTATGGATAAGGAAAGTGG
>NW_019652853.1:0-557 GCF_002806865.2 Cucurbita pepo subsp. pepo
AAGAAAATGAAATCTAATAAATCCAAAGAGTTCTTCGCAGAATTAAAAGTCCTGTGTAGGATCCATCATATTAATGTGGTATGTTAGCGACATCAATTCCATTATTTTTTAAAAAAAAATTCAACATATTTTGATAAATTATTTATTTTTATAATATTAAATATTTTCCAGGTGGAGCTTCTGGGGTATGCCAGCGGGGATGACCATTTGTATTTGGTTTATGAATATGTTCCTAATGGATCCTTGAGTGACCATCTTCATGATCCACTAAAAAGAGGTATCCTAAATTAATTAATTAATGAGATAAATTTAAAAAATAAAATAATTATCGAACGATGAAAAATTAATATTGGTTTAGGTTATCAACCTCTATCGTGGACTACAAGAACACAAATAGCTTTGGATGCTGCAAAGGGTATCGAGTACATTCACGATCATACCAAAGCACGATATGTTCATCGGGACATAAAGACGAGTAATATCCTCCTTGATGAAAGCCTGGGAGCAAAGGTAATATTTTTATTTGACCTTATAATAAACTATTTATATTGTATTGC
>NW_019652854.1:0-557 GCF_002806865.2 Cucurbita pepo subsp. pepo
CTCAATCTAGATATTATTCGATTCAACCTAGTTGCTTTTTTTTAATTAAATAATATACTTGTAGATTCCACCTCCTTGCAACAAAGTGGCTGTAGTTTAGTGGTGAGAATTCCACGTTGTGGCCGTGGAGACCTGGGCTCGAATCCCAGCAGCCACACTTTTTTTAATTTTTTGAGGAAATAAAAGGAAATGGACCCGAGGCCCAAATGAGACGAAGAAATGGGCTGGGCTTAGGTCTGGATTNCAAAGACCGCGCAACAGCAACAGCAACCGGTATGTAGCCGGTAGCAGGTAAGGAGAAAGGGAAATCGCACAGTTGGTGAAATGAAAATTGAAGACATGCCATAATTATTGCAATTGCCCTGCAACCAGCAATTTGTTTGACGCTCTCCTTTCACTTCCCGCCGGAGTATGCGCCATTTCCTCTCCGATCACACGGTTTCTGTACCTTTCTTTTTCTCTATTTTCGTCCAACTATTAGACATCGCGAGGTTGTCATTTTCATTTCCATTTCCATTTCCATTTTTTACAGGAATCGCTGGAGCTTAGTCTATGGT
>NW_019652855.1:0-557 GCF_002806865.2 Cucurbita pepo subsp. pepo
TCAACACCTAATGCACAGAAATCATAACCTATATATTCAAGTGAGCTCAACCGGGAGATAACATCCATCAATCACTCAAAGCATATATCACAATATCTCATTAATCACTCAAGCTTCCAACTAACGAAAAAGCAAGGTTGGAAAGACACGCTTCATTTCAATAAGTAACCACACAAACTTTAGACAACTAATACACTTGTAGGGATCGCCAAGACGAGCTAGCNGCCTTACATGATTGAAGTATCTAGGATTAGAACTTACATTAAGTAACTTTGGATGAGAACGATAAGTGTGATATAAAAATAAAAATAAATTGAGTTGCATGGCCACGCACATTAGTCACATGTCTAAGGAGGGGAGTATGCATGCTTTCAGCTTTCCATGTGGTCCAAAATTTGATTGGTTCGGGTTGGCTGTTAGCATCATGCTGCATGCCACACTTTAGACTATACACACTTCCTCTCTTCATGGCCGACACATGTCAACCTGCAATTCGTCTTCTCATCTTCTTCGAAGAGATTTCTAGATTATTACCATTTCTTAACAAATGTCGAAAC
>NW_019652856.1:0-557 GCF_002806865.2 Cucurbita pepo subsp. pepo
TCCTATCACACCGTTCACCACTTTCCGTTAGTATTTCACACAACCACGTCGGGCGGTGGTTTCTCATGTCTTTTTGTAACGACCCAAATCCACCGCTAGCAGATATTGTCCTCTTTGGGCTTTCCGTTCGGGCTTCCCCTCAAGGCTTTAAAACGAGTCTGCTGGGGGAAGGTTTCCACACCCTTATAAAGGGTGATTTGTTCTCCTACCCAACCAATGTGGGACATCACAATCCACCCCCCTCCGGGGCCCAGCGTCCTCGCTGGCACTCGTTCCATTATCCAATCGATGTGGGACCGCCCCCAAATCCACCCCCCTTTGGGGCCCAGCATACTTATTGGCACACCGCCTCGTGTCTACCCCCCTTCGGAGAACAGCGAGAAGGCCGGCACATCGTCTGGTAACTGGCTCTGATACTATTTGTAACAACCCAGATCCACCACTAGTAGATATTGTCCTATTTGGGCTTTCCCTTTCGGGCTTCCCCTCAAGGCTTCAANTGACCCAGATCCACCACTAGCAGATATTGTCCTATTTGGGCTTTCCCTTTCGGGCTT
>NW_019652857.1:0-557 GCF_002806865.2 Cucurbita pepo subsp. pepo
AATGTGATGAATTGGCATACAACACCTTCTCTCACTAGAGACATTACGTTGCAACAAAGAGTAGAGTTTTTTTTTTTTTTTTTTTTTTTTTTTTTTTTTTTTTTTTTTTTTTTTTTTTTTTTNTTTTTTTTTTTTTTTTTTTTTTTTTTTTTTTTTTTTTTTCATTCTTATACTTTTTTACCTTGACTACCCGGATAAAAAAAAATGATAATAAATAAATATGAATAAATAAAAAACTCAATTTTTTTTTGTATTCATTTGATAAAAAAAAAATTAATTTTTAATCTTGCATTTTAAACCTCTAAAAAAAGTACCATCCATAAATTTAATACTTTATCAATTTTTTTAATACATAAAAAAATGAATGGTCCAACTTTAAACTTTACCTAAAAGGAGCTAATAAAATATAAAATTAGTTGTTACAAAAGCTAACGGATAAGAGGGTTGAGAAAATTAAGAAAGTTTTGTAGGTCACCTTACCTTTTACACCTTGGTAGGGAAACCTTGGTGGGGAAGATATTCTCCATAACTAAAATTTATGGCACACTTTCAACTAA
>NW_019652858.1:0-556 GCF_002806865.2 Cucurbita pepo subsp. pepo
GAACTTAATGGGAGAAAGTAGCTAGAAGTAGATTTTCTCTCCTATTGTAATTCTAGAGTCTATTATTATTTGCTAATTCATTTTTGTATATATGAGATATGTTAAATAAATATTTAGAATTATTTTTGTGAAAAGAAATCTAAGAGGATACATCTCCGCATATTATTATATGGATTTATTATTAAAATCCAAAAGAAAAATATAGCAAAAATATTTGTTAAAGGAGTAAAAGTTGATTTCTGAAGTGAATTTAATCTTTAATCTATAATAGAAGGTTTGATAACCTATAACTTTAAATAAATTGTAATGAGCTTGTGAAAACAAGAAAATTACTAATTGATGAGTGGATTTTCTCAATTTTTTTTTAGGTTGGAGACATATTACATTGACAAATTTGTCAATATTGTCTCATATATATTATATTGACAAAATTGTCAAATATTTGATGCAAGACTTCAAAGAATGATAATGATCATTGAAGTATAATGATCATTTTCTCAATTTAGAAAACCTAAAATTTTACCTTAGATTGTGAAGTATGGTATACCGAACATTT
>NW_019652859.1:0-556 GCF_002806865.2 Cucurbita pepo subsp. pepo
ATATATATATATACACACATTGTTCAAGGATGCCATCGATCAAAAATCACTTGAGCTTTTTCAGACAAATTATCTTAATGAAGAAAAGAAATGTCTCTATCAGGGTTTCAATCAGCACAAAGCACTAAATAACTGTTGCCCACCAAGCACATTCCAACATACTCAAACAGAAAATTCATGCACAAATGAATGAGAATCCAATACATTATGATTGAACCACCAACGCACTAAATATTGCCTTAGAAGAAAATGATGCTTCATAGGGAATAATTCCCAATCAGCAGCATTATCTTCGTTGGTAAGAAAGTAGTCTTCAGAGTAATTTTGGAATCCACAGCTCAGACTTCCCCACTTCTAACGCAGAAATTGTCATAAAGCAACATTTCCAGGAGGTGGGACTGATTTTCATAAAAGAAGATTCCTCACTGTTTGTTAATAACTTGTCTCTCTCAGCATTTGGTGACAGCTAATGCTATAATTATCCCTGAACAACCAGTATGTCTGCTTAATCAATATCTTGTTTTTCCTCATCTGTCTCTTACTTATATAAAGCGCC
>NW_019652860.1:0-556 GCF_002806865.2 Cucurbita pepo subsp. pepo
AAATTTTAAGTTTTCGTTTATTATGCCCATCTGAGAGAGTTGGAAATGTGATTGGAAAAGGAGGAGTAGTAGTAAAGGCTCTTCAGCAAGAGACAGGCTGTGACATCAAAGTTATTGAAAGTGCCTTGGACCCAGACGATCGCATTATACTTGTAACTGGTCCTGCGGTAGGGTAATAATCCATTGAGTATTTGAATCATGAGATTTTTTATATTGGCCATATTGGCCCTCTATTAACTCTTCATTTATAAACTGGTTACTTTATTATTTTTCATTAACCCTTTGAGACTAATTCAACTTCGCAGAATCCAGATGACAGAATATCACCTGTACAAGATGCTGTTTTTCGCGTTCAGGCCAGGATTGTCAAGGCTGTACCAGACAGCAAGGAGCAGAACTTGGTGGCTAGGTTTCTTGTTTACTCCAATCAAATTGGTTGTCTTCTTGGGAAAGGTGGCTCCATCATAGCTGAAATGAGAAAGTCGACTGGTGCATATATTCGTATTTTAGGAAAGGAGCAGGTCCCAAAGTGTGTTGGTGAAGATGAAGAAATGGT
>NW_019652861.1:0-556 GCF_002806865.2 Cucurbita pepo subsp. pepo
ATAATAAATACTATATATCTAACTTTGTTTTGTCTTATTAGTTGGTCCATCTATTTTATTTATAAATGTCCAATGCCACCTCTTAAAAATGTTTGAAAATGTCATATACTTCGTTTTCTATTTGTATATTGTATGTGAGATTTAAAGTCACCTTGTAATTGTTTTTAAATTAATATAGTTTTTTAAGTTATTGTTTTCAAAATTATAACGGGGCGGGTAGGGACGGGGAAGGCTTCCCCGTCCCCATTTTCACGAAATTTCATATTTATTTTTGTAACGATTCTCCGAGTAAGGTTCTCATGTGTAATGTTTTTTCCTCTTTCTTAAAAAAATAATTATTTTAAAGTTTTCATTTTTTAATATAATCTTAAAACAAAAAATTGTCAAAAAATACTAACAAATCAATATATTTCACCCGTAAACATATAAAAATATACTTCCTTAATTTTTTAAATAAAAAAAATTAATATTACAACGCATTATTTAATAATTAAAAAAACTTACTAACGTGATCTTTATTTAAATATTACTATTAGAGCCTCAAAATTAACTAAAT
>NW_019652862.1:0-556 GCF_002806865.2 Cucurbita pepo subsp. pepo
CGGCTTATGATATTAAATTGGAACTTGATAGTATAGCATTGCTATATGCTAAAATTAATTTTATATATTAGATGTCTATCAAGACCCCCTGCCCCAGAAATGATGTTGTCTTGAATCAATTAACTTATTTTATAGAGTAACGTTGTGTATGATTTTTTGGTACAATTTAATACTTAATTCCCCCACCTCAATATCAACTAATATATTTACAAAATTGTGAAGGATCATAGCCTGGAAATGATCAACATATATCGTTTACATTTTAGTTGGGGAGACAGGGTCAGTCTATTATTGGAGCCTTCAACACACAATATTCCCTTTAATCAGGTAGTAGAAAGTAAATGATATCTCATTCAATTTTGAGTTTTTTGACTTACTAAAATTTATTTGAATTCATAATTTTTGAGCTTGATAGTCGTTGCTCCAATTTTCATTAGGGTGGGTGTCTTGATGTAAAACTTGCATCTGATAAGATATGGATCTTAAAGGACAACACACTGATCTTTCTCGACTTGTTCCCTTCCGATGGTCATGTGTAAGTTTTTCTGTCCAAGCA
>NW_019652863.1:0-556 GCF_002806865.2 Cucurbita pepo subsp. pepo
CGAAGCCATCAAACGTAACAGAAAAACATCGCAAAAAAATAAAAATTAAAAAAAGAGAGAAAAACTTGAAATTCAACGAATCGCACAATCAAAATGAGATCGAGATCGGAAAAAAAAAATACCTGAAAACGATGAAAATCGCCTGGAATCGGATGGAACCCTTGAAAAACTTGAGCAAAAGAAAGGGAAAGGCGGGCGGGAGAAGGAGAAGGCGCGAGATCTGTAGATAGAATGCAATGGCGAACGGAAAGAAGGAGGTTTCGCGGGGATGAGATAGATATAAAAGGGAGCGGCAGGAGAAGGGGCGAGAAGCAAAGGGCGCACTACTAACGTGCGCAGGGGTCGTCGTGACCTATTCATATTGTGAATTGGGGGAATCGACTATGCGGAGGCCTCGTTAGTTGGTTTAGTAAAATGAGTTTTGAAAGACCATTGTTATGTTAAACCCAAAAATATTCCCTCTTAACTTTTCTTAATTAGAACTAACAATTCATCGTCCTCCGCGTAATTTTAGATTTTACACGCTTTTAACCATTTTTTATCCCAACCCCTCTAA
>NW_019652864.1:0-556 GCF_002806865.2 Cucurbita pepo subsp. pepo
TCAAGGATAGTATCGGAAGACACAGGTGTGTCGGTATTTGCGCCCCAACCCATGTGTTGGAAGTTGGATCATACATCCACTATTCGGTATGGAGTCCGTAAACGATATGGTATGGACATAGGAGGGTCCAATGCCTTGATAGAACCCAGATAGATGGATGTTCAGGATGTTCCAGTATTATGAATGACACGTGGGCCCATTCTCGATGGTATGACCAAGTGAGTCGTGATGGCTGCGACACCCTATGATTTGGAATGACGTCAAGACATGTGGGTCATGTTAATTGAGAATCGAGATGAGTAGAAGCAAGGTCGAGTCAAATGACTTGTCCTAGTGTAGAGGCAAGTCGGTTGGGTTGCAGATTAATGTACATGCATGCGTAGACGACATGTGTGCTCAAACTTGGATTCCGCACAAGTTATGTTTGGTGGGCGAAGACAAACCTCACCTAAGGTCTGACAAAGCCACAAAGTCGGGCGAAAGATGAAATGGGGCTTGGGTTCCCCTCAAAGATGGTTGTGAGCATGTCAAGATCATGACGCCGCGCGGTTGAAAA
>NW_019652865.1:0-556 GCF_002806865.2 Cucurbita pepo subsp. pepo
GACGAAATCACATACAAATAAATAATCATAAACAAGGCCACAATCATTATCCAAATTACAGTGACAGTCATAATTATAGTTTTTATTCTTCTTTTGCTGCCTTTAGAGTGAGATAAAAATTACTCAAATTTTGCATTCTTGAAACGACTTAAAAATTGCAATAAGGGCTATAGTATCCTCATTCATACCTGAGTTTGAAGGTCATCTCCGGTCACGATATTTCCAACTGTCCGAAGAGCAGGAATGAGAACTGATGGTGAAGGATGTCTGAAGAAACACACAAATTTCCAAGGTAAGGAAAATGAAAAGGGAGCATTTGTTAGACAGGTTAAACTCATGTATACAAGATATAAGCTTACAATAGGAGCTGTACAAGTCGCCCGCACACCCCTGCCTCAATCACGGCTTGGATTTTATCGTTTGTGCCATCAGAAAGATAAGAGAGAGCCCAGCAGGCATCTGTCAGAACTTCTTCGTCATTCGAGTGAACTAGGCGCTCAAGTGCAGGAAGAGCCGGCTTTACCTGTACAAGAAACATTTAAATGTTAAACATAAG
>NW_019652866.1:0-556 GCF_002806865.2 Cucurbita pepo subsp. pepo
GTCTCATTCAAGAAATGAGCAAATTGTTGTGCAATTGTCTTGGGCAAGAAAGAAGAGATTTGTGAGTTGACTAGAGATATATATCATTCTTCGTGCATCTAGATTTGGTTCCTGAGGAAACGGATATATATCATTAGCGAGTTTTGTCGTACAATATAGAATTCGAGACAGACTGAAAGTAATGAATGACCTTGGTTAATTAGTGTTGGCTAGCTAATAGGGCGAGCAGTGTAATAGAGTTCTTTAGGATAGGCAACGTGAGTGAGAGCCCAGATCATAGTGGCTTTAGGGACTTCTCTTTCGAGTTTACCCTGGCTCACATTATAGCACATATAGCTTCAGAGCTACTACAGTGCTTCGCTAACGCTCAGATCCGACAACAGGGTCCACAATTATTAGATTGGAGTCTAAATTGAGGGGTGGTTGGAAAGGGAGAAAGTAAGAAGGTTCCCGGAAAGCAGCAAAAACATGTTATAGTTTCATCTGGATGTTTGCTTTTTGCTCCCACATTGATAGCGACCCTTTAAGGTGAGATGCATGAACCCAGTTGCCACAA
>NW_019652867.1:0-556 GCF_002806865.2 Cucurbita pepo subsp. pepo
GGGTTATAGTGCAGACCCTCTCGGATCTACAAAACCATTCAGAGTGTTCTTCAGAATTGAGAAGAGTTATCAAGCTGGAAAATAATACAAATTTGCTTATTGGTTGGAAATATTTGAATTTCGTCCAATTCTAAGCTTTAAATGACCATGGCTCACTTCAAATCGAGTACAACACTGTGAACTAATGTTTAACAATGATCATAAGAATAAAAGGTTGTTTCATATTTATTCAAGAATAGAATACTCAGATGGATAAAAGATACTCCATCAGACTCCAATGAGGCAGGGGAGTAACAAACAAAACCAAAATCAATATGCAAGACATCTGATGATTTCACACAATGAAGAAATACACCTTCCAAAACAGGCTATCTAAGTTCAAACTAGACCTCAGAGGTGAGTTACAATTTTCTACCATAAATAAGCACGAAAATATGACACTCTACTTGCAGCTTCTGAGGCCACAAGAAACGTCTATCTCGCACACTAAAAAAAACAAATATGGTGTTATATTAATTTCAACTAAGATATGCAACATGCACATATCTGTTCCATA
>NW_019652868.1:0-556 GCF_002806865.2 Cucurbita pepo subsp. pepo
CTCTTAGACCTTCTAAAGATTCTACTGTTCCTCTTCACTCAACGTCTTAGACCCTCTAAAGATTCTACTATTCCTCTCAAGCCAAGTGTCACACAAAATGGGGAAAAATAAGGCTATCACACAACTTTCCCTTTATCAAGAAATGGAGGGTTCATGAGCACCTCGCCAATATTGCACGACACCATCTATTTCAAGCCATATCCACCCAATGATTCTGACAAAAATGACTCCAAAGGGAGAAAGTGAGCCGACAATCCCAAACAAGATGGCCGTAGTTTGCAGCCACGGTAGGAAAGTGGTTATGGAGATTCAAAAGAAAATTCAATCAGGTGCAACAGAAAGTAGTTTAGAATGAGGCAAGCAGAGGAGGTAGCAAATTTCCATGATGGGTTCTTAATGACTTTTGCAACTATTCTGACTTTCTCATTAGTACTAACTGGGGTGATTTTTTGAAAACTCCACCGGCGAGTCTTGCTTTTGATAGAAGCTATTGTATTTACTAATTTATCATTTCACATACTAAGAAAAACACTACCTTCTAGAAAAAAAAAAAAAA
>NW_019652869.1:0-556 GCF_002806865.2 Cucurbita pepo subsp. pepo
GCAACATTGCACATCATTGCCCTATTTTGGTTATTTGAATGAAAAAAGATTTTAACATTTTAATAATATTAAAATACTATAATAAACTCAGCAGGTTTGCCCGAGAGGTTAAGGGGGAAGACTTAAGATCTTCTGCACATAAGTGCGCGTGGGTTCAAACCCCACAGCCTGCAACATTGCACATCATTGCCCTATTTTGGTTATTTGAATGAAAAAAGATTTTAACATTTTAATAATATTAAAATACTATAATAAACTCAGCAGGTTTGCCCGAGAGATTTAGGGGGAAGACTTAAGATCTTCTGCGGTTCAAACCCCACACTGCAACATTGCACATCATTTCCCTATTTTGGTTATTTTAATGGAAAAAAAAAAAGATTTTAACATTTTAATAATATTAAAATACTATAATAAACTTAGCAGGTTTGCCCGAGAAGTTAAGGGGAAGACTTAAGATCTGCGAGTGGGTTCGAACCCCACAGATTGCAACAATGCACATCATTCCCCATTTTGGTTATTTGAATCAACAAATTTTTTTTTTTTTTTTTTTTTTTTT
>NW_019652870.1:0-556 GCF_002806865.2 Cucurbita pepo subsp. pepo
TCTTGTAAAATAAAAACGCACTCTATCCTTCAAAAAAATTTCACGCGCTTCTGGAAGTTGAAGTGCACGCGCTTACAAACCCTAATTTCTTTCCCATGCTTTTTTTTTTCTTTCAATTTTCTTAAAATGATTATTGTACTTTTAAAAAAAAAGCATTTCAATTATCAGCCAAATTTCATTTTTTTCGTTTATTTACCATAAATTCTGTATAATTATATATTTAGNTACCATATTTGACTATTTATCATAGCTTTCTACTAAGTTACAATCGATATCATATTTATTATTTTATTATAGGTAAATATCTTATATATATTTATCGCTATTTTCATTTTCTTTTGTGCTTTATTTGATTTTGTAAATGATTATAAATATAAAATTTTCACCGATGTTTACGTGTGGCATTATCCGTAAGTATATGTATTTAATAGGTAGAAGTGTTTGTAAATTCAATTGAAAAAATAAAAATTAAAATTGAGATTAAATTATACAAAATATCCCATTAATTATTGAGATATAAGAAACGGTAAGAAAGATGTTAATTTTTTAGACTGTT
>NW_019652872.1:0-556 GCF_002806865.2 Cucurbita pepo subsp. pepo
GTCAAAATAGATTGGGGTTTAGTAATCAAAAACTGGTTTAAAGACTAATTTTTGACCTAAACAAAAAATATTTTTTTGACCCTTTAAAAAAAATGTTAAAATTCCAAAAAAAATATTTTTGAGTAGGTTTTGGGCAGGTACATGACACAAAAAATTCGCAATTTTCTACAACTCTCCAGGACTAAGAAAAATGCAAAAAACCGATTTCAGCTGGAAAATCNAAAAATGATGGATTTGACTTCGGGGTTTTTTGGCGGGAATCTTTAGATATTGACTATGAAACATGAAATTTGGCATTTTTTCGAGATTTTGGTCAACAGGGTCAATTTTGGGGGCAGTGACACTGCTGAAATTGCGGTTTTGCAGTTTTCTTGGGTTCACGGCACATGTTCCAATCGGTTCAAGGCGTGAGGAATACGAAATGGCGGCTGTAACATTCCCACCCTTGATCTTGGTAGGGTGGGGAAGTAGGGGACTTCCCCTACCCCTACCGGCTCTTTCGTCGTCTATTGGCTCAGATTTATTAGAAACTGAAAGTGTGAAGCTGGGATTGGAC
>NW_019652873.1:0-556 GCF_002806865.2 Cucurbita pepo subsp. pepo
TAAGGTAAAAGAGAGAGATAAGAGTGAAAAAAAAAAAAAGAAAAGTGAGGGGCAAAGGATGAATGAAAATCAAGAGAGAAAAAAAAATGATTTTGAAGAAAAAAGAGAAAATGTGAGTTTGGTTATAAGAATGGGAGAAATGAGGAATGTGTTAGCCCAAGAACCAAAATTTGTACTTATGTGCAAAGGAATGTGTTTAGCAATAGAACCAAAAACTGATGATGCTTTGCCAAGTGCTTTTAAGTCTCTTTTGCAGGAATTCAATGACATATTTTCACATGAAGATGCATGTACGGGGTTACCCCCTCTAAGAGGGATTGAACACCAAATTGACTTCGTACCTGGGGCAACTCTTTCAAATATAGCTGCCTATAGGACCAATCCCACGAGACTAAGGAGATTCAGAGACAAGTGGAAGAACTCATGGATAAAGGATATGTTAGAGAAAGTATGACTCCTTGTTCGGTTCCTGCAATTTTGGTACCCAAGANTATGACTCCTTGTTCGGTTCCTGCAATTTTGGTACCCAAGAAAGATGGCACGTGGAGGATGTGTG
>NW_019652874.1:0-556 GCF_002806865.2 Cucurbita pepo subsp. pepo
TTTAGACTAAGCCGCATGTAACGTATGAAGCCTTGGGCATAAGCATTGAGGTTGTAGGCTAGCCCTGGATGCAAGATTAGACTACATCGCTTGCAACCTTAGAAGCCTTGCATGTAAATTTTCAGACTACATTGCTTGAATAGTGTTAAGAGTGATGTTTGCTTGGATCATAAGGACTTTTTTTTCAGCTTTTATAATAATCTATCCTCTATTTAGAATTGATATGTTCCTTTAATTAAAATTTTAAAATCAAGAACAATATATAATTTTNATCTCCTGCGAATTTGATAGGTTCCTTTAATTAAAATTTTAAAATCAAGAACAATATATAATTTTTTTTTGTTCGATCACCAAAGGTAACTAATTTTTTTTATTATTATTCATTACATTTTTTTAGGCTAAAATTGTGATGGATGAATGTTTTTTCTCTATGTAATTTATTTTTTTTTTATATNGTTCGATCACCAAAGGTAACTAATTTTTTTTATTATTATTCATTACATTTTTTTAGGCTAAAATTGTGATGGATGAATGTTTTTTCTCTATGTAATTTATT
>NW_019652875.1:0-555 GCF_002806865.2 Cucurbita pepo subsp. pepo
TCCCCTTTCTAAGGATGTTGAAACCTTTCCTTAGTATATGCTAGAATTTTGCATCGATTATAATGTCCTCAGAATAGCTTCCTACTTTCTTCATTAAAAAAATTTATGTTGATAACTTGATTTTGTCAATGTCCTTGAGGTTTTATTTTGTCAATGTCCTCGAGGTTCTATTACTATATCTAAAACAATTATGAATTCAGAATGTCTTTGCCTTTTGTATTAGCAAGGCATTTACGTTTTGAATTACAAGGCTTTTTTAGTTTAGCAATGTGGAGTAAGAATCAAACATTTGATCAGCTGCCAGGGTAAGCCTGAGGAGTTGTTCGACGTCATAGCTTGGTGATATCATTTATTTCTCATTATGTTGATTTTTTATTCTAAAAATTTTGAATTCAATACTTTCTGAAACTTCTGGAGTGAATCAATTTAGTTTTCCAAAGATCTTGTTACAAAAATGGATGATTTTTACATGTTTTCGAAACTTCTATGTTTGAATTTGGTGGGTAAGAGTGATTTTTTATATATCTTTCCTAGTTCTTTTAGATTTTCCTAACA
>NW_019652876.1:0-555 GCF_002806865.2 Cucurbita pepo subsp. pepo
CTTTTAATGATCATTAACCTGTGAACTTATGGAATTCAACAAGGATGTCTCCTTCAACATCAGATCCTTTATCTCCAAGAGTGCATTGTAGGTTGCATAGTATCTGCGTGTTTGCCTATGTTTATCCTGCATGATGGAACATCTTTAGCTGAAGAGTAAAATATCATCATCTGAAGAAGTTTGACAAATAATATGAATCAAGACAAACAAGTAGTTCATGGAAAAAAAAATAATTGAACCTGGATGTTAATGAATAGCTCTGAAAATCGGCGCTCGTACCTGCAAACTGAGATTAAATCAGAAGAGGATGGCTTTCCAGCTAATGTAAAGCATTTAGAAGTATTTCAAAGTGCCCATGTGAACATTTGAGAAGAAAAAAGAAGTTCAGAATTCTTCGAGTTGATAGCACAGAAATTTAGAAATTCAGAAGTCAGAGTTGAGGAATAAAGAAATGAGTGGAATGTGTCCACATCTAAAATTGTGTACCACGTGCAATGAACTGGACACTATCTTTAACACAATGCAGTCAATTTGTGATGGGAAAAATAGGGGGGG
>NW_019652877.1:0-555 GCF_002806865.2 Cucurbita pepo subsp. pepo
GACCTTAGGCAAGGTTTACCTTCGACATTCAAACATCACTTGGAAGGGGGTTAAAATTGAGAAAAACCGGGGGAAGGTTGAGTTTTGGGTTGACATGGCCAGTTCAACTGAACCGCCCACGTCATCGTCTTCTTCCTCCAGATGGGGAAAAGGCGCGTGCGGTCGTTCGCACCACCGTCGTAAACTCGCCCTCCCCAACTCCTATCACACTGTTTGTCCCCTCGATTCCTTCAGAAAACTTAAAAAAAGTGTTACAAGGAAGAGCTAGGGATTGATTTTATACCTTCTCATCGGATTGTAGCCTAAGATATTTGCTTCCAAATTTCGTCCAAAATATGATTTCTCGTTGGAGTAAAAACAGAGGATTTCTTATTGGATAGCCGATTCTAGGGGTTTTTTAGGCTCGATTTCTTCACGAAACCTCTTCCTTATTGTTCCCTTAACCTAAAGGAATTAGTTTGGAGGAATGACTTTGAGTGTAAGACCTTAATTTTGAGAAATCACTCTTGGTCTTCAAGTTACCCGACGCTTCCGATTTACAATATCTTGGGTATC
>NW_019652878.1:0-555 GCF_002806865.2 Cucurbita pepo subsp. pepo
AAAAAAATAACAGGTTCGCAATAAGGTGTCTGGAAAAGTTTTTGTTGTTGCTAAATCCCGATTATCAGCTCTACCTGTTGAGAAACAAAAAGTGAATGCACCAAATGGCCCAACTGATGTTTCTAAAAAGTCAAATCCTAAGACAAAAGGATCCTCAAATTCAAAGACAGAGAACTCAGTGGAGGATTCATTTGAGATATTGGAGGAAGTATTGGGAGCTTCTCTTGTGGGTAAAAAGTAAGCAATTTGATTAATATTAATGTGTTTCTAGATGATTTTAGCAAGACTGCTAAACTTTTGTCCTGCATGTTTATATAATAGTATCTATTATGGCGTTGAATAATATTAAATATACTAATTTTCTGCAGGTATGAGCCATTGTTTGATTACTTCAAAGAATTTTCTGACGTGGCATTTAGAGTTGTTGCGGATAGTTATGTCACTGATGATAGTGGTACGGGTATTGTTCATTGTGCTCCTGCATTTGGTGAAGATGATTATCGTGTTTGCATCGAGAACCAAGTAATCAATAAGGTTTGTGTTTCTAGATTCTTT
>NW_019652879.1:0-555 GCF_002806865.2 Cucurbita pepo subsp. pepo
CCGGAAAAAGGTAACTTATGGTTTGTTGATAGCGGATGCTCAAACCATATGATAGGCACCAAATCCTTATTTAAAGAGCTTGATGAGACGCAAAAGATTAAGGTGCAACTTGGAAATACAAAAGAGATGCAAGTTGAAGGAAAAGGTACGGTGAAAGTCGAAACCAGTCACGGTAAGATAAAACAATTAGATAATGTTCAATTTGTACCTGATTTAGGGTACAATTTATTGAGTGTTGAACAATTAATGACTAAAGAACACTCAGTTCTATTTGATGATAACACATGTGTCATCACAGATAAGAAATCAGGTCATAAAGTTGAAATTGCCATGACTTCAAATAAGATGTTTCCACTTGATGTTTCTAACATGGAAGATTTTGCTCTTACTGCTAGCATGAAAGATGATTCAACATTATGGCATCTCAGATATGGACATCTTCATATGAACGGCCTGAAAATACTCGGGGATAAAGGTATGGTTTTCGGATTACCAAGAATTGACTGAACTAATATATGTGAAGGATGCATTTATGGCAAGCAGACTAGGAAGTCC
>NW_019652880.1:0-555 GCF_002806865.2 Cucurbita pepo subsp. pepo
TTAATGCTTTTGAACATGCTAACTAATTTACTATAATTGATATATTTAGAGTACCTAAGATCAAAATTGCTTCGGCATGTGTTATATTAACTCTATCAATGCATTGTGGCCAACGTAACTCTTAGGTCCTATGAGCAAGTTCCTGTAACCTTCAAGTATTGTTCTACGTCAAAAATAAAGTTTTTTAATTCCTTAGCATCCCGATTCCCATTTAAGGGTTTGTGTTTTTGGATTTTCAGTGTGTTAGACACAACATGAGCTTGGCTTGGGGTGTGGTTCTCTATGACTCTCCTTGTCAAACTCACTCGGGTGCTCATCTCAGTCATCTCAGTCATGATGGCGTTCAACAAAAGAAACGTTGAAAATGACCAGATTATCACATTAACAATTTGAATCACCTCAACCTCACTTATTGAAATTGAACTAAATATCTATGACATAACACTATTAAAGGTTCAAAGTTCATAAAAGTCTTTTTAATCTAAGATACTATTGAACTTGACCATTATAGTGCCTCTCAAACCTAGTTAAAGTTTAATTATAATTGGTGACAAA
>NW_019652881.1:0-555 GCF_002806865.2 Cucurbita pepo subsp. pepo
ATTCTGTTGACAGGCAATGATCTCAAAGAAATTCAACATCTTAAGACTAGTTTACTTCAGAAATTCCTTATCAAAGATTTGGGGAATTTAAAATATTTTGCAAGCATTGAATTTTCTAGGTCTAGAAAAGAAATTTTTATCTCTCAAAGGTAAAGAGAGAAATTTATCTCTCAAAGCATTGAATTTAAAATCTTAAGACTAGTATGCTGTAGACACTTTTCAAGACACATGTCTTACAAGAGCACGTCCAAAAAGATTTCCTATGGAGAAAAATCTGAAACGTTCTCTAAGATAAAGAGAGAAATTGAATGATACAAGTAAATACACACGGTTGATTGGCAGATTAATATATTTATCTATTACTAGGCCTGACATAGTGTATTCAGTTCGTATGTTTAGTCAATTTATGCATGAACCAAGAAAATCACATTGGGAGGCTAAAGGAAAATGGCAAGTGACTATTTATTGAGTATGCTTAGTCAATTTANTATTACTAGGCCTGACATAGTGTATTCAGTTCGTATGTTTAGTCAATTTATGCATGAACCAAGAAAA
>NW_019652882.1:0-555 GCF_002806865.2 Cucurbita pepo subsp. pepo
AAGAACGGTTTATTCAAATTCCCAAGAGGCGCTTGAGGAGTAGAGTAGGTCGAGTTTGACCGAACCACTATAAAACTATACCCAGATCAAGGAAATAATCAAGAATGGTTTACTCAAATTCTCAAGAGGCGTTCGGGGAGTGGGGTAGGTCGATGGTGTTATAAAATTAAAAATCTATAGCGTTTNTTAGATGCTATAATAGTGTATAAAACTATCACTTATATATATATGTTGTTATAAAAACATTTAAATATAGCTAAAATATTATGTTATTCTTAACTTATTATAGTATTTTAACGCTATAATATAGTATTTATAACTTTAGTCTTATGATATTTGATCTTTTTATTTATTTAAATATTATTTCATTAATTATATTTTGATAAAGAATTTATTCAAGTACTCATTTTCAATCACAATTCAAACTTCATCATCTATTTACATTACAAAATGATATAGAATAAAATTGTTGTTCAAACAATACAAAATAAGGTATTCTCCATTATTTGCATTGATGCTCGATTGTCTGAGACCGCTATCATGTCATGGTCTGAG
>NW_019652883.1:0-555 GCF_002806865.2 Cucurbita pepo subsp. pepo
TCATGACTTTGAAATTTTTTAACTTTGAGTATGCGATTTTTTAAGGATCATCTGAGTAATTTTGACAGATTTTGTGTCGACTAAAATGAATTCATAAAACCGTCTGGTCTTATGAAGATCTTCCGGGATATAGAAGAATCCCGATGGATAGGCTTTCTTGACGNTCTGGTTCTACCAGGGCTTCTACTATAGACACAGATTTTTGCAAATAGGTCCTGATTTAAGGAACGGGAGAAAATCAAACGGGAACAACCGCGTCCTAGTAGGTTGAGGGGACAGAAGGTCCCTTTGAAGTGGAAGAGACAGTAGGTCTCGATGGAGTAGCAGCAGATGGCCGTGTTGAAGAGGTAGAAGGCCTTGTCGGAGTGATAACCTCCGCTTGTTTTTTAGAAAGCTTTGCTCTAGACCTGGTCACCAATGTGAAACCAGCATCCATTGCGTAGCTATCGGACGTCATTGGAGTAGGTGTGTTTGAAAAGGCAATGGGCTTCTTCCCTTTTTTTGTTGCTTTCTCATCGGTCATCACTGGGAGAAGGAGGTTGGCTAGGGAGAGTT
>NW_019652884.1:0-555 GCF_002806865.2 Cucurbita pepo subsp. pepo
TTTTGTTAATTTTTAAATTATAATTAGGATCTCAAAAAAAATTATAAATTATTCAGAATATTAATAAATAAGTCACTTTTAATAACAAAATATGGATTTTTATTTTAAATATTGATTAGAAAGAATAATAATAATAAAATGATTTAAAATTTAAAATATAAAACTAGAATTAAATTATTATTTATAATGCTAATGGGCAAAAAATGGAAATTTAATAAATTTATTATTTTTTTCTTTTTTTAATTTTGATCAGGAAAAAGAAAAAAAAAACCATCAAAATTATTTTAATTAATAAATAAATCTTATTGTCAAAATTTTGTATTGTTANCAAAACATTTAAAATATTAATCTTGATCATAATCCAATATTATATATATGTGTGTTATAAAGATTAGTTGTTTGCATCTGTAATTACATTATTTAATTAAAAAAATAATATTTTAATTTCTATATATTTTTTAATCTAAAAAACTGACAAAAACTCAGATTAACCCATCTGTCAAACTATTTACAAAATTTCCATCCAAATTTGGGGATTTTAAATTACTATTATTA
>NW_019652885.1:0-555 GCF_002806865.2 Cucurbita pepo subsp. pepo
TTTGAGTGTCAAAATTTGGTTAACTTAAACTTGCATGCTTGTAACGGAACCGGAAAAAAAAAATGATGGTCTCGGCAGAGCCGAAAACTCCGGCGAACGCCGGAGTTTTTGCTCACACACGACCCACAAACGGCGGCCGAGGGCTGGGATGCCACAAAATCGCGTCCCCGACCTTCAGCCACCCTAAAAGAACCTGCAAAGAAACGAAAACGGTAAGGAAAAAGGAGAGAGAACAGAAAACCGACGGAACTCCGGCGAAGCCGAATCGTACGAACGACGTCGAGAACCCCCATTTCACACCACAAAAGTAATCCCAGAACCCTTTACACACATCAGGAGTAGGTTCTACGCGAATCCCGTACGCTGAACACCGTCGGCAAGGAAGACGGNGTGCGAGGCCCTTACCAACGAAATCGGTATCAAAAACGGGGTTAGGGTGAAGGATAGGCTCGAGAACGGGGAAAAAAAGGGAAAAAGGACGTTGGGACGACGTTGTCGAAGAGAGAGAGGGACCGCCGGAAAATCGCGCAGGCAGTCGGGCGAAGAGGACGAAGT
>NW_019652886.1:0-555 GCF_002806865.2 Cucurbita pepo subsp. pepo
GCTGAAAATGATTGAAAATGGCTGGGGAGAAGACCCAATAGATTAGTGTGAGATCCCACGTCGGTTGGAGATGAGAAGGAAACATTCCGTATAAGGGTGTGGAAACCTTTCCCTAGTAGACGCGTTTTAAAACCGCGAGGCTGACGGTGATACGTAATGGGCCAAAGCGGACAACATCTACTAACGGTGGACTTAGGCTGTTACAAATGGTATCAGAGCGGACAACATCTACTAACGGTGGACTTAGGCTGTTACAAATGGTATCAGAGTCAAACAGAAGGCAATGTGTTAATGAGGACGCTGGACCTCAAGGAGGGTGAATTGTGAGGTCCCAGGTTGGTTGGAGAGGGGAACGGATGATTCCTTATAAGGGTGTGGAAACCTCTCCCTAACAGACACTTTTTAAAAATTGTGANCTGTGAGGCTGACATTGATACATAACGAGCCAAAATGGACAAAATCTACTAGCGGTGGGCTTGAGTTATTACAAATGGTATCAGAGCCAAATAAACACTAGGCAGTGTGCCAGCGAAGACTCTAGGCCTCAAAAGATGG
>NW_019652887.1:0-555 GCF_002806865.2 Cucurbita pepo subsp. pepo
AACGAGCTTCGGCAGCTCGACCGATAGGGAGAGGAGTGAAGGCTGTGAAACCGACAGGTTCAGGAGTAAACTCTCATTCATCTTTCGTTCAGTCTTTACAGTGAGTGAAGGTTCGTTCAGTTCTACAACTCTTGAGTCTTGAAAGCAGAAGAAAGAAGCCGGCCGAGGTTCAGGTTTGAGGTCTCTTTTCTTCTGAATTACCTAAAAAATGATCTTTTACAGTTATATGGGGATAGAATTTCTTTTCTTTCAAAAGCTTTACCGAGGGAAAAACCTCTGACGAACTTTTACAGTTATACTAGATAGAATTTATTTGATTGAAGCTTCAGCTGTTAGGGAAAAAGCATTTTTAAGGTTTTACAGTTATATGGGGATAGAATTTGAGAATTCTTGGTCCTTAAGAGTTCCAGAAGTAGGAGTTTCGGCTTTCATTTCAACACTTTTGATAAGTGCCTACAATGCTGAAATTTGCAAAGCTAGAGGTCCTTCTAGAATCCTTGNATTTCAACACTTTTGATAAGTGCCTACAATGCTGAAATTTGCAAAGCTAGAGGT
>NW_019652888.1:0-554 GCF_002806865.2 Cucurbita pepo subsp. pepo
TGCTCTATTCTTATTAGATAATTATTTTACCCTAAAATTAGAATAGATAAACCTGAGTTAGGTTAAGGGTTAGGTTCGGAAAATCTTTTAACGAGCCCGAGATTTCGAATTGATTGAGTTTGTGACCAAAACAACCAGAATAGAGTTCACAACGCAATCCAATCCAAAAAATCCTCTATTTCTGCGTTTTGTTGAGTTGTTCGATTTTTTTAAATAAAAAAAAATCATATTTATCTACGATACGTATTATATTAATAACTAAAATATTGAAAGGTTCATATATCAAACATTCACAACTCATAGTGCATCACTAAAATTGGTTACCAGCGTTACATATTATTGATTTTCATAATAATCCTAAAAATAAGATAGGGTGGAGTTGAATTTGAACTCTATTTTGGAGTTTGTTGGGTTGACACAACTAAAAATATTTAACACGAATTGACCCAATTTTTTCAATTTACTAAAAGTTCACCCCAATCCAACCATTACGATTTGGGTTAGATAGTCCAGACTAGTCAGATTTACCGATCATATGAACATCCCTAAAAACT
>NW_019652889.1:0-554 GCF_002806865.2 Cucurbita pepo subsp. pepo
GGTACAACTTGTTTGGTAATGTGGAGACTGAGGTCGATGAGAGGACCTTCTCAATCAAATATGGTATTTGAAATCTTCCCAAAAGGTTTGAACTTAAGAAAGTTAACAAATTCGTGGTCGGCCAAATACTGCATATAATGCCGTCTTTTCTTCTTCTTCTTCTTTGCTACGAAGAGGGAGGGTTATGTGGCTTGGCACTAGCTGAGTGGCGGTGACACCATTCTGGTCCATGTAGCTTGAGGGCTTTTTTGGAGCGGTACTGTAACGATCCAGGCCCATCGCTAGCAGATATTGTTTTCTTTGGGTTTTCCCTTTCGGATTTCCTTCTAGGCTCTAAAACGCATCTGCGAGAAAGGTTTCCACATCTTTATTCTTTATAAACGGTGGTTTGTTTTCCTCCCTAACCAACGTGGGACAAGTGCCTTCATTGGCAAATCTGTCGGCAAATCTGTCATGAATGTTGAACAATTTTGAAAAAAAAAATTAATATATTGCCAAACTCATCGATACACGGTCACCATTGTTTTGTATGGTTGAACTAAGAGTCCAATGAC
>NW_019652890.1:0-554 GCF_002806865.2 Cucurbita pepo subsp. pepo
TTTTTTTTTTTTTTTTTAAATGGCTCATTTGTTTTTATGTATTTATTTAAAGAATTGTGCTTAACTTTTAATTCAAATGACAAGAAATATATTAATAAGAAAAAATGGCACAAACTACCCTTAAATTATCAAATTTATTACGACCACCTTCTTAAATTTGATCGATTCACCCATATACCTGAAGAAGGTGATCGATTCACCCATATACCTGGTTAAATGTTGTGATAAGCTTATCTTATGCTTTCTTTTTATTTGAGTTGTGTAATTTTGATGGTTTCTTTAGCCGAAAAAAAAAAGCTACTCTCGTGAGTACTTCAAAGAAAGATTCTCAATAACAAGTTTATCAAAGAAAGATTCTCAATAAGAAGTTTATCGATGGGTCAGTTTGCATTTCAATTAGACAATGCTTTACAAAATTTATTTAAAAACTCTTAGGCGTGATTGCAATGGTAAACAAAGCACAGGGAACGCGTTAATCAAATCAGAAATCAGAACTTCTTAAGAAAAAAAAATTCAATAATGTGATGGTAACAAACCCATCATTTTAAGGGTGG
>NW_019652891.1:0-554 GCF_002806865.2 Cucurbita pepo subsp. pepo
CGAAATTCGGCAGTGGTGAACCAGATGATTTGGGTTTGTTCTCCAACAACGAAATTCGAAATTGGATTCCTTTTTCTCTCCTGTGTTAACGAATAATATATTTTTCAGAGGTCGATGCAATACAGTAGTGAGTATTCTGGCTTGTCACACGAGAGACCTGAGTTTGAACCCCGACAATAATAAGTTTAATTTTCTTTTGACAACTTTCACCGGATTTGAAACTGGATTACTTGTTCCGAATATTCGATTGATAAAATCTAGAGCGTTAACGACGGATCACTTTTTCTAAAAAGACGATTGGTAAAATCTGGATCGTTAACAAGTAATTTATCTTTTAAGAGTTGTTGTAGTATAGTGGTGAGTATTCCTACTTGTCACATAGGTTACTAGGGTTCGATCCCCAACAACGATAGTTGGACGAAAGTCGGAACTGGATTGCTGTTCCTAGCCTAAAAAATGGTTTATGAAATCTCGTGTATTAACAAATAATGTGTTCAGAGGTCATTGCAGTGATACAGTGGTGAGTATTTTCGCTTGTCGCTCGAGTTATTATG
>NW_019652892.1:0-554 GCF_002806865.2 Cucurbita pepo subsp. pepo
TTTTTTCATTGCAGTAAGTGCCAAATGAATTAATTTCTGGTTGGAAAAAGAAACTTTGTAATATGAATGGGCTTGTGAGATATCCCACATCGGTTGGAGAGGAGAACGAAACATTTCTTATAAGGGTGTGGAAACCTCTTCCTAGAAGACACGTTTTAAAACCGTGAGGCTGACGACAATATGCAACGGACCAAAGCGGACAATATCTGCCAGCGGTGGGCTTGGGCTCTTACAAATGGTATCAGCACTAGAGACCGGGCGGTGTGCTAGCGAGGACGCTAGGCTCCCAAGGGGGTGGTGGATTGTGAGATCCCACATTGGTTGGAGAGGGGAACAAAACATTTCTTATAAGGGTGTGGAAATCTCTTCCTCGCATACGTGTTTTAAATCTGTGATGCTGACGGCGATATGTAACGGACCAAAGCGGAGAATATCTGCTAGTGGTGGGCTTGGGCGATTACAGCATGAATTATTTATTTTTCTGACCTGCTGTCCTGATTATGATAGGGTATAGTGCTTTTCCTAATTCTATGTTTACTGTCTTCTGTAGGCTC
>NW_019652893.1:0-554 GCF_002806865.2 Cucurbita pepo subsp. pepo
GCAAGTTACTCAAAATTCTCGATCGTTCCCGTATTACTTTCTGATCATATCATATGCAAAATTTATTGTATCAAACATTGAAATGTCAACCTTCATATGCTAAATTGAGGAATATATTTATAAGAATTATCAATGAAAACATTAAACCTGTTGCTCAAATCCAAAATTCGTATCAGTTCAAGAATTCGCTAAGATGACCTTCTAACCGTCAATTATAATTGAATATTAGATCGACGCTTGTTGCAGGATTCCTTCCTATCATAACACAGCAACTGAGGAAAGTAAACCAACATTTGAAACTGGGCTTGGAGGGGTGCGCCAGGCCCATGCTTTAGTGCAACGCAAGGGCGACGCTCGAAGACCGTAGTAGCAAGCTACTGTGATGGGCCTTCCCCCTTAAGAAATTAATTTAATATCATGTGGACCGATGGCCCACGTATCAGATATTAAACTGATAAGAACAGATACTACACTTGATCTTAGCCAAAAGGCCGAGAAAGGTATGATTTCTATGGTCATCGAGGGCTTCTTTTATAGTACCATATGGCGGAGTC
>NW_019652894.1:0-554 GCF_002806865.2 Cucurbita pepo subsp. pepo
CACCCAGTGATTCTATTCCATTCCTGCCTCTTGCTCTGTGAAAAGTTTGAGGGAGGAAGTCTCAGTTGAGCGATAGTCCTTAACTACTCTGATTACACTACTTAATGACACTGATGAAGACGCAGCGATCTCTTAAGTGGATAAAAGGTAGTTTTCAGGCAGAATATGGGTGATTTCTTTCATTGACCTTCGAATTATAAGTAAGTCAGTCAGAAGAGTAGTCTTATAAATGTCTTCTTTTTAAACCGCTTCCAGCTAGCCTTGTTGACTAGTTGTATTCTATAGTTTTTCTTCCCAAGGAAGGGCTTGACCAAGAGATGAATAGTCAATGGGAAGAGGGAAGAGAACAGGGACATACCTGACTAGAACTTCTATAGCTGGAATCCCTGTCCTTTAAAAGTCACATTTCAGACTTTGATTTCCTAGCTGATCTGTACAGTAAAGGCGTGAAAGGAGTTAGAATGCTTTCTTGAATTTTTCTTTTGACTTTATTCAAGCAAAGAGGAGTTTAAGCCAATCAAATGATCTTTCGGCAAAGAAGAGATATTAACTCT
>NW_019652895.1:0-554 GCF_002806865.2 Cucurbita pepo subsp. pepo
CTAATTCATTGATTCAAACAAAGACTGTAAAGGAGTGGGATCATTCATCTTTACATTAGATTCTGTAAAGGTTACCCGCCCGGATCAGGAAGAAGGCGAGTTGGAGAGGAAGGATAGATAATTCCTCTTTAGTTGAGTCTTTCCATTCAGCTGTTGGTTGAACAATTCCATTTCAAACATAGGGTCTTCTCATGCAGCTCCTGTTCCTAGTCTTTTTCTATTTATTCACGGTAAAGGAGTTCAATCAGATTCAGGTTCCGGATTGAAAAGGGTTTCGCTTGACGGTTACTTACAATTCCGGAATAAATAGCTTCAGGTTCAGTAGTTCAGTCTTTCCTTGATCTTCTCCCTTAAAACACTGTAAACTTCTTCAATCAGGTTCCTTCAGTAGTTAAGAATGAATTGAATCTCTTTTCTTACAGTACACAATACAAAGAAGGTGATTGAGTGAAGGATACAGAATAAGGAGTTTAGTCTTTCAAAGCGCTGCTACTGCTAATTCATTTCCTCTCATGGAAAGGTTACGGAGAATGAATCTTTCGGCTTGACTTACG
>NW_019652896.1:0-554 GCF_002806865.2 Cucurbita pepo subsp. pepo
TCTAGTTTGCCAGCGTTGGTGGAATTGAGCCTCGAAGGGAATCGATTTGAAGGCAAAATCCCTGATTTTATTCCGAGGGATTGGAAGTTGTTCGATTTGTCCAATAACCTATTGGAGGGTCCAATACCTTCTGGCTTAGCCAAAATCGATTCCAATGCATTTGCAGGTGAATAAGCTATAACTCTATACTTCGTTATTATTATTTTTTTTGTTTTGCTCTAAAGAAAATAGATAGATAAATAACCTCTTGATTAAGTTTTCGAGTCAGTAACAATTATCTTTAATGGACAACTCAATAGATAGTTTTTTTAGCGAAAGAAAAAATGTCAGATTAATTGGTTTCATATCGATTGGAGAGGGGAACGAATGCAAGCGAGGACACTGGATTGGGGTGGATTGTGAGATTCCACATCGGTTATAGAGGAGAACGAAATATTGTTTATAAGGGTGTGGAAACCGCTCGCTTTTCCAACATTGATTTTAGATTTCAAGAATTTTCTTGACACACAAATTGCCTGACATAGATATTGATTTGAACAAAGGAACTCAAATCA
>NW_019652897.1:0-554 GCF_002806865.2 Cucurbita pepo subsp. pepo
TCCTCGCTAGCACTCGTTCCCTTCTCCAATGGATGTGGGACTCACCAAATCCACCCCCTTCGAGGCCCAGCATCCTAGGTGGCACACCGTCTCATGTCTACCCCCTTGGGGCTTAGCCTCCCGCTAGCACATCGTCAGGTGTTTGGCTCTGATACCATTTGTAACGACTCAAACTCACCACTAGCAGATATTGTCCNTCCTTTCTGACTTCCCCTCAAAGTTTTTAAAACGTGTCTGCTTGGGAGAGGTTTCCACACCCTCATGACGGATACTTCGTTCTCCTCCCCAATTTCAAATTTAAAAAACAGGCTAACCAAACGCATATTGTTAGATCCCTTTATCTTTGGCATCTGAAACCGAAAAATGGAGTGCAAATTGTATCCCAAACACGCCCCAATTTCCAGGGTGCTTCTCAGTAAAGTCCAAATCAGTGAAATGTCATAATATTCTTATTAATCCCTATCTCACATTCAACTTTTCATGAACACGCCTGTCGAAAACTTTTCCCTTAAATAACTGAAGCCTCCTCAACAGTGATTACTTGAAACATGCAC
>NW_019652898.1:0-554 GCF_002806865.2 Cucurbita pepo subsp. pepo
ATATGGTCGCGTTGCTTATAGAAAAGATTGGCTCTCATGTTTTAGAAGCTAAGAGCCAATCCAAAAATAACGGTAACCATAAGTAAAGCTATGGCTGCATAATCACATGCAGCCTTATCAATTAATATGGCATAATGCCATATTTAAATACGATTAAATAAAATGCAATGACAGATGCGATCATCGCACCCAGATAAAAATAGTTCTTGTTAGTCATGTGATCTCCCGAATACTTAATTCTTAAGATTGCATTCATAGAAATAATTAGGCTTGTTGGTCATATTGTATATAAACCAGTCGTCCCTGTTGTTTATATATCGGTATCCAGCACCTGTATTCAGGCGCTCTACCTTTATTCCGCTTTCACACTCTTTCCCACCTAAAGAAGAAACTATTTTTTCCTCCCTCAAGTTCGAAGNACAATCCGAAAAGAAGAGATGCAAAAGAAGATGCTGCGAAAAGGTTCAGCCTTTTTGTCGACGATAAAGCTTCGCTGATTGCATAAGCAACAAACGAGAACATGACACACCAGGCGAAAAGGAAGCCTCTTGGTT
>NW_019652899.1:0-554 GCF_002806865.2 Cucurbita pepo subsp. pepo
TCCTTGTGAAATTCTTGATGCACGGTGGTGGTGTTGAAATTGAAATTCTGGGTTTTTATTTTTTTCTCATTCTGAATAAAAAATTACGGGTTTGATTGGTTCATCGTCAAATATAGTGTCTAACACAAATACACTGTAATGTCACGGTTGTACATCTTCAACTGTGTAGCGTCGTAATCTTGATANGACTGCATGACTTCATTGGACCATAAGCGAGGTTTGCTTTTACCAACCGAATACAATTTGTATAGAATCCAAGTTTGTTATGCCACACTCGCCGTACATGCATGTTCAATCGTGTGCAACTATCTTGGTTAGTTGTGACTTAGAAATTGGATTTTTTTAAATTTAAAAAAATCAAATAAATTTATGATCTTAAAAACTTAAAAAGATTTTTTTAATCTATGAATTAAAATATTGTGCATGATAAAAAAATTAATAAATAAAGAAATATATCTTCTCCATCTTCTTATCTTGTATTATTATTATTTTGTTGAGTTGGAATAGTTTCCGTATTAGATTAAAACTCTTTTAAGATTTTTGTATTTAAACTT
>NW_019652901.1:0-554 GCF_002806865.2 Cucurbita pepo subsp. pepo
CTGTTCCACCGCAAGCTTTGCGACCTCTTGCACGCAGTGGCCACTAACATCGGGGATTTTAATCCACTTCTCCTCAGCCGGTACTTGGCCGCAAACCTTGACTGCAACACTCATGGCGTAGTTTGATATATAGTATGAGGAAACTTTGTGTTTCTTTGCTGTGGTTTTGTTTGGTTAGTAGTTGTGGGTATTTATAGAACTCATTGAATGTGGAATCAAAGTTTAAGAAGATAAGATTGATGCTTTTAAAAATATAAGATTAATATTCTTTTCATTGGAATATGGTTCTTTGACTTGAAAGATCGTTATACTTTCTTTCATTGTTTAGATCATCCACTTCTTTTAACATACCACGTTGGTTGGAGAGGAGAACAAAACACTCTTTATAAGGGCGTGGAAATCTTTCCCTGGTACACGTGTTTTGACCTAGTAGACGCATTTTAAACCCTTGAGGGGAAGCATNGGTACACGTGTTTTGACCTAGTAGACGCATTTTAAACCCTTGAGGGGAAGCATTAGACGAACACGACTCTCCACAATGGTATGATATTGTC
>NW_019652902.1:0-554 GCF_002806865.2 Cucurbita pepo subsp. pepo
GGCAAATATGGTAAGCCGTGATGTTACAAGCTGAGCGTCGGATTTGAACGAACGTGAAACTTGGATCTGAAAGATTCAAAGAGAGGTCGAGAAATACTTTATGTGAAGATGTAGCAACTTGGAGAAACAAGATTAGAGCTAAAAAAAAAATAGCACTGTTGTTGTCATATAAGAGTAAGGGCTGCTGTGANACCCGCTTGTGAGAAACAGGATAAGAGTAAGGGCTGCTGTGAAATAGGGACCTTGAGGTCATGCAAAAAATGTGTAACCCAAAGAAGTTCAGCAACAGTTGTGGCACGAGCACGATACTCAGATTTACAGCTGAAGCGTGAGACAGTAGGTTGCTTTTTTACACTCCCAGAAACGAGATTGTTATCAAGATAAATAGAATAGTCGGATGTAGAACGACGAGTATCGGGACAACCAGCCCAGTCAGCTTCCGAATAAGCGACTAGCGTACTAGGAACAGTGGATGGGCGAAAGGTAACACCAAACTGGAGTGTTCCTTTGATGTAGCGAAGAATACGTTTGACAACAAAAAAGTGATCTGCACT
>NW_019652903.1:0-554 GCF_002806865.2 Cucurbita pepo subsp. pepo
AGTGTATAAAGTAGTAAAAGAGTGCTTAAAATTGAAACCAATATTTCGAAACCCTAATTGGAACGTTTGAAGTACGTGATACAAAAACCGAGTANTTTGTGGGGAATGATTGGACTTGATGATTTAGAATAGAATTTCGAAGAAACTGAGTGTATAAATCAGTTAAATATTCTCAGAACCCCACTCCAGCCTACCTGACTGATATAATCTAGAATCCACTACGAGTGCTTAAAATCCAAACCCGAACTTGGGATGTTTGAAGCACGTGCAAAAAATACCGAGTAACAATAGACGTTTTTCAAAATATTTGTGGGGAATGATTAGGCCTGGCCATTTAGAATAGAATGTCGAAGAAGCATAGGGTATAAAACAGTAAAAGAGTGCTTAAAATCGAAAAACTAATTTGGAAACCCTAATCTGGGACGTTGGAAGCACGTGCTAAAAACCCGAGTAAAACTGAAAGTTTTTCAAAAATTTTTGGAAGGAATGGGATGTTTAAAGCACGTGCAAAAAAAAAAAAAAAATTTGTGGGGAATGATCAGGCTTGACGACTT
>NW_019652904.1:0-554 GCF_002806865.2 Cucurbita pepo subsp. pepo
AAATAGAGAGAAGATAGAATTATAAAAGAAATGGTACGTCACAGTTCAATCAGTCAATGCTGCCTTACTCGAAGAGGGAGTAAGTAGCGAGACGAGAAGAGGAGTCAAGTAGTGATTGAGTTTACCAACTGTAAAGGTTCTTCTTCTAGCTTGACCTCGTTCAAGAGTGTTTGAAGNATTTGAAAGGAGAGGATCAAGAGTAGTTAAAGAATCCATAGGTTCAGGAGCGAAGACAAAGTGTTTGAATTGAATAGTGTTTGGTGAATAACTCACAATCACTGAATGAAGGGAATAGAAGGGAAGGAGTCTTTGAAGGCAAAGGGTCGAAGACATGAAACCGAGTTTACGAGGGGTGAAAGAGCGAGACCNCACCCGGAGGGCAAAGAGGTGAAACCGCGAGACCGAAGGGAGAGGGGTGAAACCGCGAGACCGAAGGGAGAGGGGCGAAGACCTGAGACTCGAAGGGCGAAGAGGTGAAACCGCTCGACCGAAGGGAGAGGGGTGAGGTTTCGGCTTTGTTTACCTCAATAAATAAGGAATAAATAGGATCAGTC
>NW_019652905.1:0-553 GCF_002806865.2 Cucurbita pepo subsp. pepo
CTAATCTTTACTATAAATAGTCAGCCTCCATATCCAACATTATAGAGTCAAATAGTTAGTTTTCCATGCGGTATATCTTGTTTAGTTTGCTACTATATATAAATATTTAGTATATATATCTCTCTGATCTTTACTATCTTTACTATAAATAGTCAGCCTCCGTATTTTTCTACGCCTACTCTATATTTAGTACCTTGCATATATATAAATATTTATTATATATATCTCTAATCTTTATTATAAATAGTCGATATCCAACATTCGAGGCTATCCAACATTCTAGGGTCAAATAGTTAGTTTAATAGTTAGTTTTTCCACCCTATTGTATATCCTGCTTAGTGTAGGTCTAATATATATAAATATTTAGTATATATATCTCTCATCTTTACTATCTTTACTATAAATAGTCAGCCTCCGTATTTTTCTACGCCTATGGTATATTTAGTACCTTGCATAGTTTACTATAAATAGTCAGCCTCCAGCCCAAATAGTTATTTTTCTACGCCTATTGCATATTTAGTACCTTGCATAGTTTACTATAAATAGTCAGCCT
>NW_019652906.1:0-553 GCF_002806865.2 Cucurbita pepo subsp. pepo
TTTACATACAGGGCATTCCTTGGCATCTGAATGTAGATGTAGCCATCGATAAAGGCACGGCCAGCAGTATAGGTGACCACAACAAGTTACAACAGGGTCCCTAGCCAAGTCGAGACATATATTACAATCAAAGAAACTCCCATCAGAGTCACTGCCCTTTTCAACATCACTCTTATTCTCTGCCTTCTCATCTTCCAAAGCTTCATTGTTAATTTCACAAGTTTTCCCTGCTTCATTTTTCCTTTCCTCAGCAGTAATACTACCCTCACCAGCCTGTAATGGCTGTAATGAATTCCCATTGACTGAATTGACCATAATTTCACTCAATTCCAATGAAATATTCTGAGTTCCAGAAGGAATTTGGACTTGACGCCTTCTCCATCGATGTCTCGTCCTAAACCTGATAGCGTCTCCAAATCTATGCACAGGATCCTCAATCAAATTAGCTAAATTCACATCTTCATTTGGAGAGTTTGAAGGCGGCTCTGGAATAGGACCCAGATTCAAGTCAAGGTTCATGGCATCAAAGATTTCGTCACCCATTACAAATTTA
>NW_019652907.1:0-553 GCF_002806865.2 Cucurbita pepo subsp. pepo
AAAAAAAAAAAGGAAGTCAATTGCAACTTTGTATTATGAAACCAACCAACTGGCACAACATCTTTTAGTAAAAAAAATATCATTAAAGATTATTTGTGATGCTCATAAAGAAAGAAAAAAAAACACATGTAAAACGAAAATGATCTTTACAAGACTACGAAACCAAAGAAACTATGTGGAAACAGAGGGAAGAGATCAAGGAGAAGTACCCGAGTAATTTCAATATTAAGACACTTTCGAGGACGTAAGTTTCATCTTGACGTGTATGTTGTATGAACGAAAAATAAAAAAAATTAAAAAAAGAAGGAAAACTTTGTGCCACGTTGCTAAAGCTGAGAAGTGGCGGGTTGGCCTCCACTATAAAAAAGGGAGGTCCCCCACTTCATTTTATCATCCTAAAATGAACGGTTCGAGCCAGTCAGAGAGTACACTTTCTGACGTATCAAGGCCAAAATTTTGGTTGATTTGCTCGGACTCTTTCCTCCTGGTTTCAATTTTTAGAAAGCATTCAAAGTTAGTCTGTATGACTACCTTCTGACTAGTTAAATTTTTT
>NW_019652908.1:0-553 GCF_002806865.2 Cucurbita pepo subsp. pepo
AATTCTAAGCTAACCCATATCAAAATCATCCACTCAAGAGGAGTAAATGTGAAATTCATAATAGGAGAGTGTGTACCAAATAAGCAAAAATGTCAGGTGAGTTGTGAATTTACAAGCTTAAACAACTGCTAAAAAGACCTTGAAACGAAGCAGCCAGAGGGTCGGTAATACCTGTTATTAACAATTAGAACAGTCCCTCGCCCAATGGCCAGGCTTCCCACATTTGAAACAGCTTCCAGCTGAAGAAGATTGGTTTCTGCCAAACTCTGCTGGAGGAGGATTTGATGGTGCCAGTGATTGCGAGCAATCTCTAGCCCAATGCCCTTCGCCCCCACATTTATAACAGGAAGAACCCGCCCTTGCAGTCGCAGGCATGCCTTTGCTTGTGTCGGTTGTGTTGCCGTAGACCTTAGAGCCACTCGCTTGATTCTTGGCTGCCATGGATGGCTCCTTGCACCATTGGAAAAACCCGCAAGTTGCCTGCAAAACAGATTTGATTTCCGCTCATGAGGAATTACAACAGGAAGATCAATTCATATATATGTACTGTACA
>NW_019652909.1:0-553 GCF_002806865.2 Cucurbita pepo subsp. pepo
TGATTTGTGGGATACTATTGTTGTCGCAGTTCCCAAATCTCAAGTTGAAGTTTGATTAAATTTGAGATTTAGTTCTCAGACAAAGTATTCGAAAACAGAAAATTGGAGATTCTTAAGGTTGATTAAATTTGAGATTTAGTTCTCAGCAAAGTATTCCAAAACAGAAAATTGGAGATTTTTAAGGGAATGCTCTTACTGTTGATCAAAGGAAAAAAAGTAAATGAAAGAGCCCAAACAAACAGGGACCATGAAAATCATAGAACCAAGGAAAATCTCCGAACATACCAAACGTAACGTGTTGCAATGGGAGAGAAAAAAGGTATTTTTGAAAAAATTGTACAAAATTGAAGAAGAAGCAGAATCACAAATTTGGAGGGTACAATGACTCTATTTGGAGGGTACAATGACTCTATATATTCAGCAGAAGATACTAAGAATGCTCTAATTCTTATTGTGGACAGCCCGATTGAATCTTGGATTTTGGATTTAGGCACATCATGTCATTCTTCTCTAAGTAAGAAATTGTTTCAAAATTTAAAAAGAGAATTTTTGT
>NW_019652910.1:0-553 GCF_002806865.2 Cucurbita pepo subsp. pepo
CATAAAGTGTCTATTTTATCAGCAATGGATAATATTGACCCCATTAAGCTAGATGGAAGTATATCTTCAGAAAAAGCTGGTAAATATTGTTCTTTAATGGAAAGAGCAATTTCATGTTTTTCTTGATTTTGAAGAGCATAATGCATTCCGATAACGCCTTGTAATTCTGGAAATTCAAATACCATTTCTGTAATGAGATCGCATTTAGACAAAACTGCTGATTTTATTAAATCAGTTTTTTTATGATTATTTGACATAAAATCTACTAGTGATTGTAATCGTATAGTTTTATCATATAACGTACCTAAATCTTTATAGAACAGCACTTTTTTTAACAAAGGGAGATAATCTAATAATTTCGTTTTTCTATCTTTTTTTAAAAAAAACATTACATCAGATAATCTAGCTTCCATGACTTTTTCATTGCCTAATATAATCTGATTGTCTTTTTTTGAATGTATATTGGTAATAAAAATAAAATATGGTAAAATTTTTTTTTCATTGTATATTGGAAAACATTTTTGCTGTTTTTCTATAATATAAACAAGAATTT
>NW_019652911.1:0-553 GCF_002806865.2 Cucurbita pepo subsp. pepo
TAGTTCATGTGCCAATTGTGGACTCAATTTACCTATGCGTTTAAACCTTAGAATGCCTTTCATCGGGGTCACCTTTAGAAATACCAAGTCGCCCATTTAAAATTCTAGGCTCTTACGCCTTAAATCTGCATAACTTCTCTGTCTACTCTGAGCAGTGTGCATCCTCGCCTTGATCTTTTGCACCGCCTCATTGGTAACTTGAACTAATTTGGGACCCCCCAATTATCGTTCCCCTACTTCGTCCCAACATAATAGAGACCTGCACCATTTTCCATATNTTGTTTAAACCATATCTGTTAGACAGATATGGTTAAAACGTTTCGTTTGACCATCTATCTGTGGATGAAAATGTTAGGATCGCACAACAACGCTTACATTCGATCTAGATGAACACATAAAACAAGAGAGAGAAAATGCAAGAAGAACCCTGGCTAAAAGGTTTATATTGATGAGGTATATACATTAATAGACAATAGAAACAATAGAAACAATAGAGAAAGTAGCTTAAGAAATTATATATGATACGGGGCCTTAGAGATAGGGTCGATACATG
>NW_019652912.1:0-553 GCF_002806865.2 Cucurbita pepo subsp. pepo
AAATTATACAACCTCAATTTGCCCAAACACTACCTTACAATCGTTTCATCTGTATTCTACGACGTGACTATGTTATCTACTTATCTTGAACTGCTTATAACAGAATAAAGGAAACCGACACAGGTAGAGAACACCTAGAGGCGTGAGAAAACTCTCTCTAAGCAACTCGGCAAAAGGGTGCCTCCTCACAAAGGCGGTCGCAATGACTAGGCTTGAACGACTANCAAAATCTTAAGACTATGTATGGAGTTGACGCCTACCCAGTGTCCCAAAAGTTTAAGGAAGTTTGTGACCTGATGGCAAGGGAGTTGGTGACCAAAGCCCTGGTGAACGGTGGTTGTAACTATATGACAGTCTTAAGGTAGTGAAATTTCTTGTCGGGTAAGTTCCAACCTGCACGAAAGACGTAACGATTTCGGCACTGTCTATTGAACTTTAAATCTCCTATAAATGAATCACCTAGAACGAAAATACACCTTGTTTTTATGGGCAGTAATTTTTTCTTTTTTTTAAAAGAAAATTGTGAAATTTATATATTTTATTTGTCAGATTC
>NW_019652913.1:0-553 GCF_002806865.2 Cucurbita pepo subsp. pepo
ATAATTCTAATATAAATTCAATTTGAATTTTTGACATAGAGTGTTGTACTAACTTTAATTACCTTAATTAGGGTAAAAAAAATCAGCTTTGAGTGGGTCAAAATGATAGAAAAAGGGTGTTTTTTTTTCTTTTACCGAGGTGAGAAGCTGATTTTCGAGCTGCAGAGTTGAGTGAACAAAGTCTAGCTATTTAAGTCGCTTGAGCTGAGGGTTCTTTTTGCCACAACATGACATGTGGTGCAATGGGGCGCTGATGTGTAGTGTAGGCCGAGTTGGGTCGAGGCACGTGTCGAAACTGTTGCAAGTCTAGGCTGACATGGGTATTGGGCAGCTGCGGTTACTTGGGCTGAAGTTGAATAGATTTGGGCCTCGGATATTCACCGTAGATGTTTGGTTTCAGACCGTAGGCGTGTAGGCTGAGGAGGTTGGATTGGGTTGCAGCGTATGAGGAGGCGAAGGCTAAAAGGTTGGTAGTGTATCACTCATTGGATAACTGACCCGGATNAGACCGTAGGCGTGTAGGCTGAGGAGGTTGGATTGGGTTGCAGCGTAT
>NW_019652914.1:0-553 GCF_002806865.2 Cucurbita pepo subsp. pepo
AGAGCGTGTGGCTGTTAACCACAAGGTTGGAGGTTCAAGTCCTCCTTCTAGCGAAATTGAACGAAGCATGGGTGTTGGTGCTTCCCCTTTAATATAATAGTTTCAATCAAATTCGGTTTATTTTTGTGACGTGGTGTGTAAGATAACTAACTCGAACTTAATGATATTCTCAAAAATCATGTTTTGAAACTTTTTAAAAAGTATTTGCGAGTCAAGTTAAATCCACCATGGTAGGAAGTAGGACCAAAACTTGAGTCTGGCGCCTTAGACCACTCGGCCATCCTGACTGCTAATGATATGTGCCTTGATTGGTTTGAGAGGGATGTCCAGCACATGGTTGTGGCAAAACCCCAATAAATTAGAACGTCGTTCAAAATTATGTCTATTCGTAGGATACCCCAAAGAGACGAAAGGTGGTTTGTTTTATGACCCTCAAGAAAATAGAGTGTTTTTATCAACAAACGCTACATTCTTAGAGGAAGACCACGCANATTCTTAAAGGAAGACCACGCAAGAAATCATCAACCTCATAGCAAACTAGTATTAAGTGAGA
>NW_019652915.1:0-553 GCF_002806865.2 Cucurbita pepo subsp. pepo
AGAGTTGAGAATGAAGGTGCATGCTTCATTCAGACTGTAAGATCCGATAATGGAAAAGAGTACACTTCAGAAACTTTTAATAGGTTTTNGGTGCATGCTTAATTCAGACTGTAAGATCAGATAATGGAAAAGAGTACACTTCAGAAACTTTTAATAGGTTTTGTGAAGAGGCTGGAATTGAACATCAATTGACAACACCACACACTCCTCAACAGAATGGCGTTAGTGTCAAGAGGAATAGATTCATAATGGAGATGACGAGATGCATGCTTCATGAGAAGGATCTTCCAAAACGTTTTTGGGGAAAAGCAGCAAACACTGTTANTGTCAGTGTCAAGAGGAATAGATTCATAATGGAGATGACGAGATGCATGCTTCATGAGAAGGATCTTCCAAAACGTTTTTGGGGAAAAGCAGCAAACACTGTTATGTGCTTGCAAAATCGAATTTCAATAAAAGTTGTGAAGGACCCGACACCATTTGAANATGTGCTTGCAAAATCGAATTTCAATAAAAGTTGTGAAGGACCCGACACCATTTGAAGTTTGGTATG
>NW_019652916.1:0-553 GCF_002806865.2 Cucurbita pepo subsp. pepo
AGTGGGAGTTGAGCTTGAGTTGCAGGGAAACTCACCTAGTGATGTTGTAGCAGATACTCAAGAAACTCCTGAGACTACTGCTGAGGAACCAGATGTGGAGCAAGGTTCCAAGACAACAAAGCAAGTGGGAGTTGAGGTTGAGTTGCGGAGAAAATCACCAAGTGATCTTGTAGCAGATACTCAACAAACTCCTGAAGTTGTTGCGGAGGAATCAGCAGTGGAGCAAGTGACACCTGAACTGGTGTTGAGAAGATCATCCTGTACTATCAGAGTACCAGATATGTATGTACCTTCATTACACTATCTGTTGCTGATGAAAGGGAACCGATACCAGATATGTATGTACCTTCATTACACTATCTGTTGCTGATGAAAGGGAACCACAACCCTTTGATGAGACCAAGTAGAAGGATACAACCACTACATTCATTACACTATCCTCCAACCCTTTGTTGGAGGATNAAGTAGAAGGATACAACCACTACATTCATTACACTATCCTCCAACCCTTTGTTGGAGGATACAACCAAGTAGGAGCAAGCCATGGATGATG
>NW_019652917.1:0-553 GCF_002806865.2 Cucurbita pepo subsp. pepo
AGAGGAAAAGGGAAGGAAGAGGACCGAAATCGGCAATGGAACGTCGCGGGAAGGAGAGAGAAAGCTCACCGGAAAATCGGCCAAAGTCGGCTAAGGAAGACGAGATCCACGGATCCGGGTCAACCCGAACCCAGAACCCGGGAGAGCCAGCCCGTTCCTCCCTTGGCCTCTGCCTTCGGCTCAGCCCAACTACAGCGGCCCAAACCTCAAATCGGCCCAGAAGCTACGGTTCAGTTGAACCAACCCAGACTAGACCCACGGTCCAATTGAGCTGGCCTACAAACCAAACACTTGCGGCCCAGCCCAGTAAGCCGAGGCCCAAAGTTTAGCCTTGGCCTAGTAGCCTTCCACAGCCCACGACCCAAACCACGACCCGAACCGGACTGCGACCCGCGCTTCGACCCGACACTACCGCCCGACGTGGCTTTCTCTGCTGCTGCCACGTGTCACACAGCGGCGCGGCAGTCCTCGGCTCGGCTCGGCACAAACGGCTCGGGCTCCNGGGCTCCTCTGGCGGCTCCAGCGGCTGTTCAGCTCGGCTCACCTGTTTTCA
>NW_019652918.1:0-552 GCF_002806865.2 Cucurbita pepo subsp. pepo
GCCATACCCACCATTATGATCCAACGGATAAAACATCACAACAGAGGGCATAGAAGGTCCATTAGAGGACACCACGCCAGGATTCATGCCTGGCAGTGGATACATGCCATAAGTCATACTAGTAGTACCACCCTGTGTGGAGTTCGGACGGAGCGGACCATTCTGGGAAGGATAAGTCATGGAATCATGTCTATGTGAGCTCCATGCTCTTTCAGCTCGATTCTCACTTGAAGACAAGCGGTCTAACCTGGAATTCGGCTTGTCAACTTGACCACGGCGACTAGAGCCTCGTGGTTTTGGATTGATGTTCAAGTTCCCTTCTCTTTCACCATGACTATCACTTCTATCGTAGCTATAGTTTCCTCGTCTAGAATTTGACGAATGTCGTTCCCGTGCTGAGGCCTTCTAGAAAAATTAAAAGAAGCGAAGTAAAAATCTCGAAAAGGAAGAATAGCATGCTAGGTATAACTCAAACCATTCAAGAAGGCAAGGAACCACCTAACCGGTGCAATCAATTGAACAGCAAACATAGTGCAGGAACAAAAATGCAGA
>NW_019652919.1:0-552 GCF_002806865.2 Cucurbita pepo subsp. pepo
AATCATTCCTAATCCATTCTTCTAGTTCTACTATTCTTCGCCAATTCCAATCGAATGGTAATAGTTAAGCTGTCGCACCTCTTGCTTACTTGACTGATTAAGGTTCAGCTTTTAGTTGATACGATACCTCTCTAAGACAAGACCGGATTTTTCACATGCAGTTGGTGTATTGAGAGACCCTTCCCCCAAGACTAGAATCAGGAAGAGCGGATCTTGTAACTTTTGAACTTTTCTTTTGATACCAATAGGCAATACAGCACTTTCACTGCATTCGTGGTGACAGCAATCTCGCACGGACCACCACGCTCATGTGTCCCCAGGGGTTTTCCCTCTACAGCATCGCAACTTCGTACATGCATAGGTGATAGTGAGATCCTGGGCCAAAGACCATACTTTCTTTTCAGCCCAACTCTGTCTCAATGCCCTCTTGGCAAGATAAGCCATCAGTCAGCTGTCCAATGGTTGGATCACAGTCAACTTCCCAGCGTATCCCTCAAGCCCTCATGATCTAAGCCTATGGGTCGTTATAAAGCATGCCATCAGACTTTCCTG
>NW_019652920.1:0-552 GCF_002806865.2 Cucurbita pepo subsp. pepo
TGTGATTAAGTAAAAACTCTTGAATGGACTAAAATTGAAAATAAACTAATAAACTAACTTAGAAAGGTCTTGAATAAAACTAAAGTTCTTAAATAGGCGGTAAATTGAACCAAAATACTTTAAGCTAATCTAAACTGGTTAGAATAACTCTGAATCCATCTTAAACTATAGTGAATCAAAGTCGTGTGTATTAAACTAAAGCTATGTCAAATCAAAGCTATCTTTGTTGGAGATTACGTACTTCACCTAATGAATGAAAGAATGGGTCAAATCCGACTTAGACTCAATAAATTAAAATGGTGGACCCTATTTTCTTTTTTTAAACTATTCCACTTTTTCACGAGGACAATGTCATATGTAGAGAAATTTTCACTTTGTATGTACTATTTAGTATATCTTTATAATGCCCCATTCTTAGATTTAGCAAGTGTGCACATTCCCTTACATCTCCCGAGATATGTTCACGTTATTTACTTCTCTTTTTTTAGAAAGTCACCTTGTTAGGAATCAAGAACCTTCACAATGGTATGATATTGTCCACTTTGAGTATAA
>NW_019652921.1:0-552 GCF_002806865.2 Cucurbita pepo subsp. pepo
ACAAAACAAAAATGACACTGAAACAACAGTTCTTTGCCTAGCAATGAGTAGCATTTCAAGGGCTTTTGTTTCTGCTTAGGCTTTGGCGAGTTGAAGAACTAGAAGATGAGATTACCTTAGTACTGGTAAACAATAATTCTTCACCTTTTTCAGTTTTCCATGAAAGAACTTGGCCTCCATGCAAGCTAACCTGAATTATTGATACAGCAATAAAGAACACATCAAGAACAAGAACAGTTATTTCCTTTATGATTTTGTGTGATAGCAATTTTGTTGTTTATTTTCTGAAAATAAGCTTATGAACTTACTTGTTCCTATGTATCCTTCATTAAAATTTTCAGATTTCAATAGATATTAGCTGAGTTTCAAAAACAAAATCGGATTTCTGAAATTCGGGTACAATTCAAGACAGTATCTTTCAACGGTCAAGTCTATAGTAAGGCATAATTTTCGAAAACATGAAACAAAAACACTCTCGAACAAGCCTAAAAACTTCGTTTTTATGATTTGGTTAATTTCATTGGATCTCCTCCATTACACTTGATGATCTAA
>NW_019652922.1:0-552 GCF_002806865.2 Cucurbita pepo subsp. pepo
CAAGTTGTTCGTAACTAGAGCTGGATCAATTTATCATTTTACCCCTAAAGTTACTTCTTGTTTCTTAAGCCCCACTGATTCTCTAATGAACAATTGGTTTGTGGTCCAACCATCAAACCGAATCCTTCTCAGGCCAATGAGAGGGTGGGGCCCCTTGTTCAAGACCTGGAGTCAGTAGTTAAGGGAACAACTTCTCTACTATATCCCTAAAAGCGGGTAGGAGTGAATTCTATCTTGCACCCTATGTTTCCAGCTATTCACCGAGTCTTACCCCTGAAATGGGAGGCTTATTGAGTAGGCGAACTCGGGCCACTCTCACCCATGCAAATCTAAGAATAATTCAGAATAAACAAGAATTCATAGTTAGCTCAGAATTAAGGCCGAGTTACTTAGGTCATCGAATGAAAAATTAGTCTCAATAGTAAACGACATTATAAAGTGAGAGTTATTTTCTTCATGGTTCGATCTTATGCAATACTCATTGCATAGAACGCCCCCACTCATATGTCTTCGCATGTACAATTTAGTGATCTCATAATTTATATCATATAC
>NW_019652923.1:0-552 GCF_002806865.2 Cucurbita pepo subsp. pepo
TAACATTTAAATAAAGATTATTCTTAGCCGCCGACAAAAGTCCGGCGGTCTATTTATAAAGATTATTCTTAGCTGCCGACAAAAGTTTGTTTGTATTAAAAGAAAAGAAAAAGAAGAAGAAAAGGGTTACGCTTCAATCCACTATAAGAAGACGAAGAAGAAGAGGACGAAGCAGAAGAAGACGAAGCAGAAGAAATCTCACTCAATCTTGTTGAAATCCTTGCAATGGCGGAATCAATTCTATTCGATGCTGCGACATCCCTTATTACCAAATTGGGCTCTCTTGCTATCAAAGAGTGTCAATTGTTTTGTGGCGTCCAGGATGAGCTCGACAAACTCACACATACCATTTCAGACATGAAAGCATTCCTAATTGATGCAGAGGAGAAACAGTTCAAGAACAAAGAAGTGAAGAAGTGGATTTCAAGGGTCAAAGAGGCTTTCTACGATGCTGAAGACTTGATTGACGAGTTCGCTTATGAAACCTTGAGGCGGCAAGTTATCGCCAACAATAAAAGAGGGGCAAAAGAGGTACGTCAATTTTTCTCTCTG
>NW_019652924.1:0-552 GCF_002806865.2 Cucurbita pepo subsp. pepo
GAAGATGAATTCAGTTTGATAAATGTATGTTTTCTTGTTTTCTTGTTGTACTTATTATCATTATTATTCCGAAGAATCCTCTTTTTTATTTTCATGCCCATGCCCATCATTCGAAGAAAGTTCGATTTTAGTCCTTATATAGTTTAGAAACCTTATACACGATTCCAATAGTAGTTCGAACAAAGTTAAGAAAGTTAAGAATTTAGTTTATATGGTTTTAAATGTTAGTATTTCATATGAACAGATTTGATCAAGGTAGTTGAGATTTGATTAAGGTAGTTGAGGTGGTACAATTATATTGTCCTATTCAATCCTTTTTCACTCGAATGGACCATTCTTTGGCGTCCGCCTTTGTCGGCGCTGATCCCTCTCTCTTCATAGGCTTCTGCCGACACTGCACCGTTGAAATATCCCACGTGTTAAATAAAAATATAAATGTCCATAACCCAAGGTTTAATCTTCATTTAAATTATTTATTTCACTCCCAAATAACCATAGAGTAGTTTAAAATTATTTATTTCATTCCCACCGACACTACAAAGTCAAGAGTAT
>NW_019652925.1:0-552 GCF_002806865.2 Cucurbita pepo subsp. pepo
AATTCTTCTTTACAAATCTAACAGCTTAGAATAAGACAAGAACTCATAGGTTCAAGAAGGAGAAACAAACAAACAAACAAACACACACCTATTTACATACAGAAGGTGAAGGAAAGAACAGAGAAAGATCAGTCGCGAAGATAGACACTTTACCTGAAAGAAGGAAAAGGAGAAGATCAAACAAAGAAGCGAGAGGAAAGAAAATACAAGGACTAAGTAAAGAAGGGAGAGAGACCAAGATAGCATAGGAAAAGGTGAAGGAGCGAAAGCTGTGAGACCAGTAGGGCGAAGGAGCTCTACCAGTGAGACCAAGAGGGAGAGGAGCGAAGTAGCTTTACTGACAGGGGAGGGGCAGGAGCGAAGCTGTGAAACCTTAAGGGGAGGTGAAGGAGCGACGAAGCCAGACAGCCAAGCCAGCCCATTTACCTTCAGAAATGAAAGAAGGGACAGTCAAAGTGGAATGAGTTCAGTGCCTAAACTCTTGAGTGCAGTCTTTCAAGCATAATAAAAAAAAAGAGAAGAGAAAGAAGCCCAGGTTCAGGGGCCAAGCCA
>NW_019652926.1:0-552 GCF_002806865.2 Cucurbita pepo subsp. pepo
GTTACAGCGGTGGAGTCCAATGAATGCTGGTAAGTTTCTACACGTAATATCTCGTGTTCTCTCATTGCAACAGACTGCTGATATTTACATTTATTAATCTTCTTGTTGAGCTTCTCTGTCATGAGATATCCTAGTCGCATGCGCAACGTGAATGTGTTAAGTCAATCTTTGATCATATGGGATGTGGAAGTTTACTATATTTTTGGTATGAATGCATATGGTGACAGTTCTATGTTATGAGATCAATAGGCTACTTATGCTTTGTTAACGTGATTGTGATTTTCTGTTAGCACTTTGCGTTCCTAAATGGTAAAGTTTTCTTTGGATTAACATATATTATTTGTAACGGCCTAAGCCCACCGCTAGCAGATATTGTCTTTAGGTTTTCCCTTTCAGGCTTCCCCCCAAGAGGTTTTTAAAATGCGTTTGCTAGGAAGAGGTTTCCACACCTTTATAAAGGGCGTTTCGTTTTCCTTCCCATCTGATGTGGGATCTCACCCAGAGAGGACGCTGGGCCCCAAGGGGGTGGATTGTGAGATCCCACATTGGTTG
>NW_019652927.1:0-552 GCF_002806865.2 Cucurbita pepo subsp. pepo
ATACCTCAAGGTCCAATTACAAGGACGAGAGCCAAGAAGCTACAACAAACCTTATATAGTTATATTCAAGCTATGGTGAGCTCATCAAAGGAAATTCTAGAAGACGTTGGAGACCTCCCTTATATGTTATGCAAAGTTGAGCTTCAAGACAGAGATGAATTAAATGCACTTTAAGTTGCATTTAATGAACTCCGCTAAATTTATCAAATAGTCCAAGGATGACTAATAAGCACATTTTATTATTTGCATTATTTAATTATAGTTGAACTATTTGTTGTCATATTTAAGCTAGTTTTAAATATAGGAGTTAAGGTTATATTGTAACCCACATAGGTTGCTATATTCCACCATTAACTAGCCATTTTAATATGGAGGTTATGGGCATTTCTCATTTACTAGCCCATTTAATTTGGGAGTTATGTATGACATATGTATGACATAGGTTAAGGTTGTAAAGGCTATATAAAGCCTTCTTTTCTTTGATTTCGCATCAGATTTTGGAATTAAGAATAGAATTTCTATTTTAGCTTTCTTGAGAGCTAAACTTTCTTT
>NW_019652928.1:0-552 GCF_002806865.2 Cucurbita pepo subsp. pepo
ATATTTGTATTCACGAGTTTGTAATAAACCGTGAATATGACAACTGAAGAATGAGTATCAGCCTTGATGTTAAATTTTTTTTGATTGTAAGTCCAGCATGAGGGTTGATAATATGTGCGGGTCGTGGAGCGACAAAGTAAAATTTGGATAACAATTGAAATAGACTGGTTCATTCTCTAGATTGGATTGAACCATTCCCAATAAAGAATTTGAGAAATCATTGAGTAAAATTGAAGGTTGAGATTTGGTATCTACCTTTGGAATAATCCAATTTTGGAGTTGATCTTCGATCCTGGCAATCTGATATTCTTGATTCACCTTATTTGAGATTGTGAGATTTTCTCCCCTTCTATGTTCATTTGAACTTTTCTTCTATGGTAGAACATTTGAAATGGTTTGATTTTCTGAGCTTTCTCAGAAATTTGTTCATAAGAAGATAGATAAGATAAGATAAGAGATAGAGTAGATTAATTTTTCTCTCAATTCTTCAATTGATATTCAAGAGAGNCTATGGTAGAACATTTGAAATGGTTTGATTTTCTGAGCTTTCTC
>NW_019652929.1:0-552 GCF_002806865.2 Cucurbita pepo subsp. pepo
AGGGATAAAAGAGAGGTATTTAGGGCCGAGGTAATTAATAACTAAAAGTCAATCCTATCGAAGAATCAATTCGACTTAACTGTAAGTAAATCCGAAAGATTCCTTCTTGATCTTGATCTTCTCCTCTCAATTTCTTCTTTCTCTTTCTCTGATCCTCAAGATTCATTCTATCTTTACCCTATTTTTTGGGATTAAACTCTATCTCTCCCTTATTTTTAGGGTCATTTTTTAGGTAATTAGGATGAGAATCAGGTCAAGCTCCTGAGCTTATTCTTTTTGGTCTCATTGCTCTGCTCCTCTCCCTCTAGGTCTCATTGCTCTGCTCCTTCACCGATAGGACACTTTACAGTAGTCGAGTAAATGAATGAAATCTTCCCTTTTTGAGTCTCTTCTTCACCTTCTTGCTTGTCCCTCTTCTCGTCTCGTTGATTCGTTCGCCCTTNTTCTTCACCTTCTTGCTTGTCCCTCTTCTCGTCTCGTTGATTCGTTCGCCCTTCTGCCTATCGGTCTTGCTACTTACTCCTATTAATGAGAGTTCACTCCTATTGAACT
>NW_019652930.1:0-552 GCF_002806865.2 Cucurbita pepo subsp. pepo
GAGATTGAAAAACATTAGGCAAAGCCAAGTTGTTATAGTTATAGACCAAATATCCTCCATGGTACATAAGTACAAAGATCGATTTTTGTGAAAGCCTTCTCTCCTCTCCAACTGTAGCCAAATAACTATCTCTCTTCCATTTTTCTTCAATTTCATCTCTTTTTTCATTCTTCTTTTTTTCTCTTTGATTTTTCTCTATTTTTTCACGCAACTCTTGTTTTTCTTTTAACTCTCTTTCCTCAAACTATTTCTTTCTTTCCTCCAACTTTAATTGATCAGCAAATACAATTGCAGAACTCAAAGGTACAAGAGTGGTTTTTCTACCATCTTTTACTAAAGAATACCTATTCAAATAGNAAAATTGTCATGGTCGACCAAGCAATATATCTCCAGCTTGTATTGGTAATACATCACAAAGAACTTCATCTTTATATTTTCCCAAAGTAAAAGATATTAAAGCTTGGAAAATTACCTTCATTGTTCCACTATTATTGAGCCATTGGAGCTNGGAGCTTGTGATATGAACCAAGAGACATCAATCATACAATATAC
>NW_019652931.1:0-552 GCF_002806865.2 Cucurbita pepo subsp. pepo
CGGTCGACGTTTTTCGAAACTTTTTTTGGGAATCATTAGGCTGGATGGTTTTAAATATAATTTCGAAGAAACAGAGTGCATAAAACAATTAAAGANTGTTTTCGAAACTTTTGTTGGAAATCATTAGGCCGGATGTTTAGAATAGAATTGGGAAGAAACGGAGTGCATAAAAGAGTAAAAGAGTGCTTAAAATCGAGACCCTAATTTAGAAACCTTAATCTGGGACGTTTATAGTACGTGCTAAAAAAACCGAGTCACGGACGACGTTTTTCGAAACTTTTGTTGGGAATAATTAGGCCGAATGATTTTGAATATAATTTCGAAGAAACAGAGTGAATAAAACAATTAAAGAGTGCTTAAAATTGAGACCCGAATTTGGAAACCTTAATCTAGGACGTTTGAAGTACGTGCTAACAAAGAGAATCACGTTCGACGTTTTTCGAAACTTTTGTGGCGAATCATTAGGCCTCATGATTTATATTCAAATTTTGAAGAAACTTTGTGCATAAAAGAGTAAAAGAGTGCTTAAAATCGAGACCCTAATTCGGTAAC
>NW_019652932.1:0-552 GCF_002806865.2 Cucurbita pepo subsp. pepo
GAGATGAAATTCACTCCTTCCCATACGAGGAAACTAGATGACTTGTTCTCTTAAGTACTTATTTCGGGACTCGAACAATGGGGCCCCACCCTCTCACTGGTCCGAGAGGGACTTGGTTTATGATTGGATCATAAACAAATTGTTTATTAGAGAATCAGTGGTATTTAAGTTGAAAAATGTAATTACAGGGGTAAAACGGACTTTTGACCCTACTGTAGTTATGAACAACTCGTGAAGGANTGTCCTGCAGTGCATAAGAGTGCAATTCTAGGTTTATAGTGAAGTGACCTACAGTTAATGAATGGAAATTGATTAATTAAAAAGTTTAATTAATTAATTTTGTATCATTGGAGCTTGTAATCGGTAGGTCCATAGGGTTTCTTTGCTAGTTCATAGTAACGCTAAAGGTTCAATTTATTTGAAAGAAAATTTGAAGTGTTCAAATTGGTATTTAATATATTAGATATATTAAATATAAAGGAGAAAATAAATTTAATTTAAATTGTCAAACTTGAATATATTAGATATATTAAATAAATTGAGAAAATATAT
>NW_019652933.1:0-551 GCF_002806865.2 Cucurbita pepo subsp. pepo
TGCTACGGGAATTAGATTTGCAAGGTCACATCTCATGCATGGCTACTTTGCTGGAAACATCACGGTCGATGATGACATTTACCGTCTGAGAAGTGATTCCACATTGTACTCTACTAATAAAAATATTGTGTGGACCTTTGTCGATGAACACAAGTTGACCTAATTCCTAACCATCCCCACATATGTTGTATCGTAAAGCATATAAGGTTGTAAATTGCATAACTAAATCACCTATTCTATTACTTATCGTCTAATTTTACATGATATTTAGAAAATCATCGAAATCGGATTTATATGCATATTTTAATCAGAGAAATTCATTTTACCCACGGGTCAAGGACATGCCCTAAATTAGGGCAGGGAGGAGATTCCTCGTTTATACAGATAAAATGGGGAGGGAGTGAGGAACATTTTTTTTTCATCAGATATATAGGGTTGTAGACGAGATTATATTCCTCGCCTCTACCCAATTCCGTGCCTCATCCGTACACGCCTTGTTTAATGTAAATATTTTCAACACATTAATAGAGACAAAAAGAAGTTGGATAGAA
>NW_019652934.1:0-551 GCF_002806865.2 Cucurbita pepo subsp. pepo
GATGTTGTCGTATTTCAAGCTTCAAGTTACGTAGAACATGTATTTTGATTGTTACCAAACAAATGACTCGACAATTGCTTTTGCAATGCGCAGTCTCGTAGTGCTTATGTGTATTAGTTCTAGTTTCAAATTACTTCATGGTTATTGATGGCTACTCAGTACCACGCCATTGTTATCAGCCCTGCATTATGCCAATTCAATTTCCTCTAGTTCCAAAACGCTCTAAACAAATATTAATTTTCACTTTTTTGCTTAGTCAAAAGTGAGGGATGTGAAGAGAAATGCATTACCATATATGGATACTGCAGCAATAAGATGGCTTCATTCTTTTCCTTCCAATTGAATCAAAACAATACTGAGATAGAATAAGTGATTAATGTGTTTTAAGTATCATGTATTACTTAATCATGGAACTCTAGTATGACATGAATATGTGGCTTATTGTTACTAGTGCCAAGAGGTCAAGGAGGGACAGGAAAACATTAGAGGAGAAGTTATCTGGAAACTCTGGTTCTCATGTTGAAGATAATAAAGATCGGGATCAGAAACAT
>NW_019652935.1:0-551 GCF_002806865.2 Cucurbita pepo subsp. pepo
GGTTAATTATAATGACAAAACTCGGTAAGCTTAATAATATGTAACAGCACAAACTCACTGCTAAGAGATGTTGTCTTTAAATTAACCCAACCCAATTTTATAACTCGGACTTTTCGGTTTCAAAATTTAATCCAACTCAATCCTTGTTTTGCTGCTTCAACCGTATATAGCCAATCACACATTTAGCTCAAACATCCATTCTCGGTGAATGACCTCTAAAACTAAAGTAGATAGGTTCATTAATAACAAAATCGTCTCCAATCACGATAGCCATAATTGCGCCTCTATTGGGTCTCTTGCGCTTCCACTAAAGGTACACGGGTTGTATCATTTGAAATCCCAAAAATATCTTGCCCCTCATGTAGATTACGAGTTGTTGGCTTGCTCGGTGGCCACCATTATTTGAATCATGGCCTAGAACGATTCCCACATCAGATTTGTCGTGGGGCCTATTCCTGCCAGTGGTGCTGTTGGAGGTGGCGCAACCACATATGTTCTTGTTACATAGCTTTCACAAGTTGGGCTCCCTCTACCTCTACCCCTTCCTCGAA
>NW_019652936.1:0-551 GCF_002806865.2 Cucurbita pepo subsp. pepo
GGGCTTTAAATTACTCTTTATGAAGCCTTCCATGACGGATTCTGCAAGTGTTACCTCTTCAACTTTACATAAAATCCCAATAATTGTCTGATATGCTGCAGCACTTACAGAGTTCAACTGCTCCATCTCCCTAAATATCTCGAAAGCTTTCATCGGATTACCCACCTTTGCATATACTTCCATTTTGTAAACAAAAGCCTGAGATGGCATGCTACCATCAAAAGACTTAAGTTTAAGCCACGATCTTTCTGCTTCCATCACATCCCCCAATTTCGAGCTCGCTCTCAAGATGGATACAAGGACTTCTCTTTCTTCCTCAATTCCTGCTTGTTGCATTTCTTTCCTTAGTGACATTATCCTTTCTTTGTCTACAGTATCCTGATAACTATGTAGCCAAATTAGACCAGCATATATATCTTTATGCAACTCAAGTCCAGTTGTTACCAGATTGTGATATATGAACTCAGCCTGTTTAAGATGATGCTTTGACAAATCCCCTGGTTTGCTCAAGAGAGCTTTAAAGAGAGAATTGTGCAAGCTAAGACGTGGTT
>NW_019652937.1:0-551 GCF_002806865.2 Cucurbita pepo subsp. pepo
GGCCATTTTTGGGCCTAATTGTAGTGTTTCTTATTTATTTTTCCTAGATTAATCTCTTATTAGATAATTTTTTATTTAAAATAATGTAAAAAATATTTTATAAATAAAAAATATAATATTTTTAAAATTCAAATTTCAATATTATATTATAGTTTTCGAACCTGCAAAGATAAATGGAAGTAAGAAGTGGAATCCCCTGTAACGTACAAAGCGAGGTGGGACGAGACGGGGTTGGGACGAGACGGGGTCGTTTAGCTAACGAAAAAAATCTCTTCTCACTCTTCTCATTCTCAGTTCAAATGAAAATTCCTAGCTTGGAGGACCCGTCGGAATCTTAGCTCCGGGACGAAACGGGAGGCCTGTTTAGCTAACAGGGAGAAATCTCTCCTTGTTTTTTCCCCATTCTCCGTTCAAACGAAAATTTTCAGCTCCAGGGGCTCGTCCCCGCCAATTAAAAGCAAAAAATTTTCCCGTTCAAGACACGAAATTGAATGTCAACTTCAAAATCAGAGTCAAAACATGTCCCGACAATGAAGAACAAACTCAGCAAA
>NW_019652938.1:0-551 GCF_002806865.2 Cucurbita pepo subsp. pepo
TGGTTTTGGCATTTTAAAACAAACAATTAACTAAATTATTATATTAATAATTAAAAACAACTTGAACCATTTCCGGGGATCACAAACTTGAAAACTAATTCCCTTCTTGAATAATCTTAAAAATCTAGCATTTTAAACCATTTAAAATTAAATTTAATAGATTACTCAAAATTCTAATCATATTAGAACCAATCATAATGGTATTAGGTAAATATCATGCATTCAATTTAAGAAATAAATATCATAATTTAATTTTCAAGCATAACAATTATACTCAAATGCATATGGAAAATACATCCTAATTAAGAAATCATCTTATTTCTATAAGAAAACAACCTAATAAAAAAATTTCAAATATAACATTTATATTTAAAAAAACAATTAAAATGCATGATTATGCTTAACCTATAATGGGATTTTAAACTAAATGACATACCAGATGCATTTAATCAATCAATTTAAATCATAGAACATATTCATAATTAAATTAAAAAAAAATCAAAATTGACGGGCATGTCTGGCATATCCTAGAAATTGAAAATGAATTAAAT
>NW_019652939.1:0-551 GCF_002806865.2 Cucurbita pepo subsp. pepo
AAAAAAAAAAAAGAAGATATACTAGAAGAATACTAGACCTCTCCATAATCAAGGCTCTAGTTTCATCAGAATCTAATACAAAAAATTTTGTTGACTACAAATTTGAGAAACAGTTTTCTTGATGGATGGAGCCAAAAGTCTAGAAACATTTTCTTTAATGCAATTTGGATTCAAAGTATTATCCTCGATGATTGGAGAAATTGTAGAGTGATGCACCTTTCTTTGAGTGTAGTGCTGGGGTAAGCTGCAATAGAACAATTCTTCACCTTTTGAACACTTAAAGACTTAGAAGACTCAAGCGCTCTAAGAGAACCACCAAAGGACATCTCATCAATAATACTAGTATTCACCTCTGAATTTTCCTTTGAAGCATGCCAAAAGTCTGGTGATTGAACTAATAAATCATCAAAAAGCGTGAACAACTATGCTGATGAGACTTTTATCTTCAATTATTGAGCTAATTCAAAGAATGTCCTACAAATTTGAACTATAAGAATTAAGACAACAGGAATATCAATTGGAACGATATCCCCGAATCAAAGAATTTTTTT
>NW_019652940.1:0-551 GCF_002806865.2 Cucurbita pepo subsp. pepo
CAAGTTCAGACTCAACAAGAATGAGAGAGAACTCTGCTTCAACTTTTATTGACTCTATGTATGACCCATTTTTTAGGTGATTTGATAAGGTAAATAGATTAGGTGTTTGATTGACCGAACAGTAAACTCAGGAAATTGGAGGATCAGCTCATGAACCTGCCTGCCCCTTCACCGGGTACGGTAAAGTATCTTCGCCCCTGAACCGGGTACGATTTTGTGTCTTCGCCTCTTCGCGCTATGGGTCTCAGGGCTTCACCCCTGCCTGAACCGATCGATATTCCTTTCTTTCACTCTTTTACTTGACCGCCTTGCCTCTATGTAAGAAAGATGATTGATTTCTCCCTATTCTATTGATGGATTCTTTCTCCTTCCACTTATACTATTTATAGTTTGTAAAGCTGCTAATGAATTTAATATCCCTGATGGAACTGTAAGAGAGTCAGTCAGAATGTATTGTATTTGTCTCGAGCTTCAAACACTACTGAACCTCTCGGTTGAACAATTAAATTGCCTGCCCTTCTATGACCTTCTTTCACTCTTTTACTCGACTG
>NW_019652941.1:0-551 GCF_002806865.2 Cucurbita pepo subsp. pepo
CCAACTAAGCTATCCCCTGTAACATTGAAAATGAAAATTCTAAAAAGAAATAATCACTCATTTTAGATTGAATATTTTGGTTATGCAAGTTAGTCAACTTGAATTAGGTGCGGTGAACGTGGATCAAACACGTGACTTTCAGATCTTCGGTGATGCTCTCACGTGACTTTCAAATCTTCAGTGACGCTCTCCAAACTTAGCTATCCCCGCTAACATTAAAAATAAAAATTCATCGGTTAAGATATTTTCACTACTTCATTGAGATTTTAAAAAAAATAATCACTAATTTTAAATTTTATAGCAAGGTTATGCAACTTAGTCAACTTGAACGCTCTCCAAACTGAGCTATCCCCGCTAACATTAAAAATAAAAATTCATGGGTTCATAAGATATTTTCACTACTTCATTGAGATTTTAAAAAGAAATAATCACTAATTTTAGATTGAATAGCCAGGTTATGCAACTTAGTCAACTTGAATTAGGTACAGTGAACGTGGATCAAACACGTGCCCTTGAGATCTTTAGTGACGCTCTCCCAACGAAGCTATCCC
>NW_019652942.1:0-551 GCF_002806865.2 Cucurbita pepo subsp. pepo
ACAGCTACCATGTCACATATCTGCAATTCAAGAATGAAAATGGTTTTTAAAGACCAAAATTTCCACTGATTCAGTTATGAAGTACTGGAACATAATAAACACAAAATGACCTGGTCAACAACTCCGGGATCTAAAATAAGCTTACATAATCCGAAAGATACTAATTTCAGGACAAAACTATGAGCTCTAAAAATGGGAAGTTATATTGGGGGCTAATTTATGAATGCTTTAGAATCCCTCCTTCAAGCACTCAAATGTTCTTATGTTACAGTGTATACATGTACCATAAAATTGAATGATATTAGGACTAAACTTGGAATTTAATGTGTTGAATGACTGAATTGAGAGGTAAAGATGACAGTCCATGATGAAATGAATATAACATTCCAAAATGGAATATAGATCATCGACAAAGATAAAGTTAAAAACAATAAAAACAAAATAAAATAAAGTCGAGGAACTGAAACCGTACTTTGAGAACTCTGATTGAAATCATGTGAAATTTTAATAAAAACTATATTCTAGCAACAAAAAAAAAAAAAAAAAAAGGC
>NW_019652943.1:0-551 GCF_002806865.2 Cucurbita pepo subsp. pepo
GCAACTTGAGCTAATTTAATAGGTCGGTGGAGTGTTTTTTTTTAAATAAAGAGATCCATATATCGGACAGGAGCGATATCAGGCTTATGGCAAGTTGATTCATTGGGTCGGGCTAAACCTTCTACAACAATACTGGGGTCATAGAGAGAGCTTGCAATGATCTTTGAGAAGATCATAAGGTGCTGATAGGAGGGGGTCTCGAGAGCTTATGGGTATGTGGATATAGTTGAACAAAGCGAGTATTTAGATACAGGTGGAGTATCAAAGGTTGAAAAATGTTAAGACCATAAATAAAAAATGCACGAAAGAAGAACCAAAAGAATCATAAAAGGGTTCTCGAAGGAACCATACGTAAAGANAAAGGGTTCTCGAAGGAACCATACGTAAAGAATGGTTTACTAATTAGTGTACTTGAGATGCTACCATTGACCGTCTATTGGGAAAACATGGTTCGACCTCCTCTCGAGAAATGTGAGTAGGAACAACTACAAGAGTTTTCAGTAGCGATAATTGCCCCGATCATAAGGGTCACCACAAACCTAAAGCTAACA
>NW_019652944.1:0-551 GCF_002806865.2 Cucurbita pepo subsp. pepo
GTCTTCACTCTTTCTCTATCTTTTTAGTGTCTCACAAAGTGCGATACTATGGTACAACACATCACACCCACAATTATTGCTTGCTCTCTACCAATATGTGGCGTGGTGGTCTCACGATTTTAAAACGTGTCTAGTAGGGAGAGATTTACACAGTGTCTAGTAGGGAGAGATTTACACACTCTTATCATAAATGTTTCGTTCCCATCTCTAATCGATGTGGGATCTCACGAGATAGTGTGCCAACAAGGACGCTGGCACCCAAGGAGGTGGATTAACAAACAGTTTTAAAACGGTAAGACTGATGACTATATATAATAAGTCAAAACTAACATATTTTTTAGTGGTAGCTTGAGCTAAGCTATGATGCACATTAAAAAACTAACTAAAATATTGAAATATTAAAATTGCTATCAATATTTTTACTTGTATATCGACATCAATACTAACAAAGGAGACTAGTAATATTTAACAAACTATAATCGACTAGTTGATCACATTATTNAAATTAAAACAGTACTATGTGCAAATTTCTCCACAAAATATAATAAAAT
>NW_019652945.1:0-551 GCF_002806865.2 Cucurbita pepo subsp. pepo
AATCACCTATCTATCCTTCTTTACCTTGATTTTCTCAATCTTCTGAACCGTCAGGGTAAACTAGCCGATTCTTCTTGAACAAAGGAGCAAAGAAGAAAAAAATAATAAGATTGAGGTATTTAATAGTCTAATTGATTGAATAATCTATGAATCATCAATTTCTTCTTCTTTTGAGTTAGGTAAAGGCTCTCGATTCATTCGAGTTTACGAACTTCACTCTGCTTTGACTGATTGAACAAGGTAAAGCAGCTGAGCTCAATCACCTTACAGTCGAGCTACTTACTCAAGAACCTCTTCTCGTCGAGCTCCTTTCTTTCTTTCACTCTTGAGACTTCCCTTCTCTCCTCTCTCCTTTACTGTGATAGAATGAATTAGCAGCTCAACTCAAGACTCAACTCAACAAGATTCATTCTCCTGGAATCGGGGAACCTGACGAGAAGGAAAGAAAGATCAGCTCTNTATGAATGAGAGCATATGAAATCCTTCTTTCTTGAACCAAACCTATTGAATGAATTGTAAACAAAGACTCAACTCTCGATGAATTAGACTAG
>NW_019652946.1:0-551 GCF_002806865.2 Cucurbita pepo subsp. pepo
ATGATAATGGATTTTTGTTTTTACTCCACTCTGCTTCCTGGAGGATGTGGATAGATGCTAGTGATTTGTCTGTTAAATCACTATTGCTACCTGAGGGAAGGTGCCAAAATGTGCATTAGTTGTTGGCAATGTGCGATCACTGAGAAAAAAGGTTTTCCAGTGCCTCTCTTGAGATCCACAAATGATTAGTTGAGCTCAATCTGTGGTTGGAGATTTCGNATAATTCGTTGTAGGACTGCCTGAAAATTTTTGCTGGTTTACAAGGATATGTTCTTCATGAATTAGTGATGGTTCTTTATATATTTATTATGGAATTGGATGTATGAAATTGGACAAGCATGACCAGGACATCCAACATGTAGTCAAAGGTAATACGCCTTGGACAAGCATGACCGTGACACATGGCTTACAACATTATTCTATGCCTGTGATTTCTTATAGACTCGGTTTTATATTTTATGATTTAGTTTTCATTGTCGTGATCAATAATTTTTTTCCCGTCAATGCATTATAAATTATTGTTTATCCCTCCTTTCAGATGAATTGTGCCC
>NW_019652947.1:0-551 GCF_002806865.2 Cucurbita pepo subsp. pepo
GAGGTAAGATCTTTTCAGGGTTTAGCTAGTTTTTATAGGAGATTCATTAAGAATTTCAATAGCATAACATCACCATTGAATGAACTTGTTAAAAAGCATGTGAAATTTGAATGGAAGGAAAAACAAGAGAATGTACTCAATGAACTAAAAGATAAATTAATCAGACAAGAGAATGCATTGAAGGGAAGGAAAAACAAGACAAGAGAATGCACCTTGTCTTGCTTTACCTAACTTTGATAAATCTTTTGAAGTTGAATGTGATGCAAGTGGGATAGGCATAGGAGTCGTTTTAATACAGGAAAAAGACCAATCATGTTCTTTAGTGAAAAGCTTAATTGAGCACAACTCAACTATCCGACTTATGACAAAGAGTTATATGCACTTGTGAGGGCTTTGCAAGTTTGGCAACATTATTTGTGGCCAAAAGAGTTTGTTATTCATACGGACCATGAAAGTTTGAAGCACCTCAAAAGCCNAATCCATTACAAAAAGGGGAAGGATAATGTTGTCCAGATGCATTATCAACAAGGTATGCTTTATTTTCTTCCCTT
>NW_019652948.1:0-551 GCF_002806865.2 Cucurbita pepo subsp. pepo
TTTCGATAAAAAATTTGATTAAATTTCTCGTGTATTTCATTGAGACTTTGTAACAGCCCAAGCCCACCACTAGCCGATATTGTCCTCTCTAGGCTTTCCTTCTAAGGGATTCCCCTTAAGGATTAAAACGCGTCTACTAAGAAGACGTTTCCACAACCTTATAAAGAATGTTTCGTTCTCCTCTCNCTCTCACAATCTACCCTCCTTAGGGGCCAGCGTCCTTGCTGGCACACATCCCAGTGATTGGCTTTGATATCATTTGTAACAGTCTAAGATCACCTCTAGCAGATATTGTTTCCTTTGACCTGTTACGTATCCCCATTAGCCTCACGGTTTAAAAATACGTCTACTAGGGAGAGGTTTCCATACATTTATAAAGAATGTTTCGTTCCCTTCTCCAAACCAACGTGAAATTTTATAATAAAAATTTACATTCTTCAAGTAATTTGAAAGGAGGTTTTATCCACCCCATGACCAACTCGAAAGGACACATTTGTTTTTGGATTCAAACTTTGGAATTAAAATAAAAATAAAATGAAATAAAAAATTTG
>NW_019652949.1:0-551 GCF_002806865.2 Cucurbita pepo subsp. pepo
ATCAAATGGGAGATTCTGACCCGTTGCCTAGGAAAAGGACATTCACTTGAAGCTGCTCCGCTCTATGGTTTCAAACTCGCTCGCCANAAGATTCTGACCCGTTGCCTAGGAAAAGGACAGACACTTGAAGCTGCTCCGCTCTATGGTTTCAAACTCGCTCGTCAACTATAGATAGTATCAAGCGGGAACGGACCAAATGGGATAGAGGCCAAAGTTGGCGAACAGCTTTGGAAAAAGCATAGGTAGTATCAAGCGGGAACGGACCAAATGGGATCACTTCTTATAGATGAAAAGCATTTGAGAAGCTTCAAACTATCAGACAAGTTTGGTGATAGGGCATAAAGGTGGGGCCTTTGTTTGAGTATAGACTTTGTAACCTAGTTTGAAGCCGGCAAAGAATTAGTTTGAATCTTCTCCTCCGTGGTTACACCAATAATGTGGTTACCAATGTAGCATAGAACNATCTTCTCCTCCGTGGTTACACCAATAATGTGGTTACCAATGTAGCATAGAACTTCGAAGGCAAGTCATCTGGTATGCTGAACTCAAAA
>NW_019652950.1:0-551 GCF_002806865.2 Cucurbita pepo subsp. pepo
GTGCTGGGAGTCGTGGGCTGAAGGCTGGGCATGCTGTGGCCATCGTTTCGCATGGATTTCGCGAAACTCGGCGGTCGCCGAAAAACTCGCGGGTTTTCCGGCGACTANCGGCTGGCCATGCTGTGGCAGTCGTTTCACGTGGGTTCCGTGAAACTCGGCGGTTGCCGGATCGCGGGTTTTCCGGCGACTAAGTTTTTTTTTTTCATTTTCTCGTTTTCTCATTTTTTTTTCTTTCTTTCTCGGGTCGTTACACTTTAGGCGAATGCAACTAAATGAATTGAAAGAATTCAGGTACCTAGCCTACGAAAATGCTAAGATGTAGAAAGAAAAAACAAAAATGTGGCATGACAACAAAATTAGGCCCAAATAATTCTACAAAGGACAAAGAGTGTTGCTATTCAACTCAAGGCTAAAGTTATTCCCTGAAAAATTAAAATCAAGATGGTCTGGTCCGTTTATAGTTGAAGAAGTCACTCCCTATGGGGGCAATAACGATAAAACATGGAGACAAAAGGAGACCTTTCACAGTGAATGGACAGAGACTGAAGCCA
>NW_019652951.1:0-551 GCF_002806865.2 Cucurbita pepo subsp. pepo
TTTAACCATGTATATGTGTAAGATTCTTAAACTTGAGCGTTCCTATCAGATTCGTCGAAAAACATTGAAAGAAACAAAGGTTTTTAGGATAGTTATTCGGGTGCCTCCACGAGGGTCCTTTCACAAGGGTTGAAGTTGTGAAGTCTTGTCGACACGAGTAAATGTTTTTTTTTCTTCCATATTTTAAGATTAGGACATTCTTTAGTGGATATGGTATGATACTAAAATAAGATAACAACTTTTCAGATCGAGTTAACGAACCTGTCTCAAAGGGGAGAAAAGTTCATGTGTTAACACTTATGGAATTTAAGTGCAAAATGGCCCGGAAGCGAAAGTGAAAANTAAGATAACAACTTTTCAGATCGAGTTAACGAACCTGTCTCAAAGGGGAGAAAAGTTCATGTGTTAACACTTATGGAATTTAAGTGCAAAATGGCCCGGAAGCGAAAGTGAAAAAAATTCGTATTTTCACCAATAATATGTGTAAGGTTCTTAATCTTGATCGTTCCATAAAGATTCGTCGAAAAATATCGAGAGAAACAAAGGTTTTT
>NW_019652952.1:0-550 GCF_002806865.2 Cucurbita pepo subsp. pepo
AGATGCAATTGACAAAACCATTTTCAATCAATTTTGATTTTGTATCGGATATCCAAAAATGTAAATAATTGAAAAAGAGATCTAAGATAACTTTTCTATCTCTGTCAACAGATAAAAGAAAAGGAGATCTAACCTACATATAACTTTTCTATCTCTTTCCATTCCTTTTAAATCTTGAAGGCGGTCTCCAATTCTTCTCTCCCAAAATCTATGATCTTTCCTTTGTTTTTTTCCTCATATTTTTCTTTTCCCAAAATCTGCCAGGTTTTTTTTCTTTCTCTTTAGTTTTTTTTTGCAGATCATTTTGCAGTGGAGTGGTTGGGGAGATATTTGGGGAAGGTGGAGAGAGTCCATAATTTATTTTATTTTATTTTTTTAATTATTATTTACTTATTATTATTATTATTATTATTATTATTATTTTGGGTAGTTACACTTGTAATAGACTAAAACCTTCCTAAAATCCATTTAAACTAACAATAGTGTACATAAAACAACAAAACTAAAATCAGAAGAAAAAGAAAAAAGAAACGTCGTAATCAATCTTTCT
>NW_019652953.1:0-550 GCF_002806865.2 Cucurbita pepo subsp. pepo
AGAGCTTATGCTCAAAGTGGACAATATCATGCCATTATGGAAAGTCGTGATTCCTAACTTGTATCAGAGCTAGGTTGGTAACCAAGGGTTTGATATTTTTAGTCAACGAGATGAAGGGTGGAAGTGCTTGTACACGTATAGCTAGAAAAGTTTGTTGGCAATAATTATAACTATTGGAAGTTATGAATGGAAGCTTATCTACCATACGCAAGATTTGTGGGATTTAATTGAGGGCGATGATACAGAAATTCTAGCATGCTAAATTACGAAAATGGAAGATCAAATGTAAAAAAGCTTTATTAAACTGTATCTACTCTTTCTCGGACCCATGCAAAATCGATGCTTTAAAGAAAAGCGCATAACGAAAAATAATACATTTATCAGACACGATGATGACACACACAACGCCAATGCGCAGCAGCTTTCGTCGACGGATGGCTGCTGTGCTTCGCAATGTAAAAGGGGCGAGATGACATTATCAGGCGAAAACACTTCGAAAAATAACCCAGGATCTGACACAATCGGGAACAAAGAGTGACCTGCCTTGCCA
>NW_019652954.1:0-550 GCF_002806865.2 Cucurbita pepo subsp. pepo
TTTTTGACCTTTAAATAAAAGTTCATTTTAGTCCTATGCCAATTTATGGCCCCAGCCATTCTTTGGTTGTCTTTCTCCCCGGCCTATGGCTGTTGTGGTTGTAAGCTCCATTAGTTAATCTTTCCGTTCTTCAAAACAATAACAATAAAACAAGTAAAAGAGAGGCGTCTTTCTAAAGACTATTTATTTATACAAGGACATGCTGATTCAAACATACGCCATTGATATCAGACTCAGTAAAGACTGAGGATGAGATTCTCTTAGACGAAAGTGGCCAAGAATCATTGCCCAAAACCGAAGAAAGAACAATAAATTTTCATATTATATTTGAGTAAAAATGCAGACTCAAATTCCGTGTCACGTATCTTGAGTTTGATACCAAAATGGAAACGGACTGCCAGAGATTTCTGCTAAAGATAACTAAAGCAATAGATGAAGATTTATAAAAGTTTAAAGATTAAAACCTAAGAATTATAATGGAATAAATTAGAAGATTTGCAGTTAAAACTTTTACATGAGATTCCTGCAACAAAACTTGCAATAGCAGTCG
>NW_019652955.1:0-550 GCF_002806865.2 Cucurbita pepo subsp. pepo
CAAACCCGAACTTGGGACATTTGAAGCACGTGCAAAAAAAATCGAGTAACAGTAGATGTTTTTCAAAATTCTTGTGCGGAATTATTAGGCTTGACGATTTAGAATAGAATGTCGAAGAAGCATAGGGTATAAAACAGTAAAAGAGTGCTTAAAATTGAAAACCTAATTTGGAAACCCTAATCCGGGACGTTTGAAGCACGTGCTAAAAACCCGAGTAAAACTGAAAGTTTTTCAAAATTTTTGGAAGGAATGATCAGGCTTGATGTCTTAGAATAGAATGTCGTAGAAATATTGTATAAAACATGAATAGAGTGCGTAAAATCGTAAGCCAAATCCAAGACGTTTGAAGCACGTGCTAATTGAACTTTGTAACGGTCGACGTTTTTCAAATTTTTTGTGAAGAATGATCAGGCATATTGATTTAAAATAGAATTTCGAAGAAACGGAATGCATAAAATAGTAAAAGAGTGCTTATCATCGAACTCCTAATACGGAAACCCTAATTTGGAACGTTGGAACCACGTACGAAAAAACCGAGTAACGCTCGACG
>NW_019652957.1:0-550 GCF_002806865.2 Cucurbita pepo subsp. pepo
GCTATGCTGTTGCTATCATTTGTGTTCTTCTTTTGCCTCACCTTCACCTTTTCACAACTAAAAATTAAACTTGATTGTGAGGGTGGGAGTGTTTTTGGATCCAACAACTCAATCAAGAATGTTTTGGTGAAGATACAAATAAGAATGTGCATCTCAAGAGCGAGTATACGTATCGTTATCCGCCTCACCGTTTTAAAACGCATCTGTTAGGGAGAAGTTTACACACCCTTGTCTGGAATGTTTTATTTTCCTCCTCAACCGATGTGGGATCTCACAGTACTAGAGTTGAATAAAAAGGTATGATATAACAGCCTTTTCGCTTCACGAGCATTTGAGATTTCCTGTAAACTCTCGTGATGTGGTAAAAGAGATTTCACTTGTAGATAAAAGCTCAAGCTCATTGCAAGCCGATATTGTTCTCTTTGTATTTTTTCCCAGCCTCTCAAGATTCTGAAACGAGTCCACTAAAGAGAGGTTTTCACACCTTTATAAGGAATGTTTTATTTTCCTCTCTAATTAATGCGGGATCTCACAACTATCTGCCATGAAA
>NW_019652958.1:0-550 GCF_002806865.2 Cucurbita pepo subsp. pepo
ATAGACATAATTTTGAACGACGTTCTAATTTCTTGGGTTTTGCAACAAAACATGTGCTGGAAATCCCCAAATCCTGAAGTGGCGTAAACTAGCTTTACGCCCTTTCCATAACTCATAAGGTGTTTCTGAAACACTCTTAGTAGGAACCATGTTCAAAATGTATGTAGCAGTCTCTACTACATATCCCCAAAACAGATCGGGTAATTGAGCGAAACTTATCATAGACTGAACCATGTCTAACAGAGTTCTATTTCTTCTTTCTGATACACCATTTTGTTGAAGCATACCAAGAGCTGAGAGTTGAGACCTTATTCCATGTTCTATCATATAGTCCTGAAATCTTAAGTCCATGTACTCTCAACCTCAGTCTTATACTCTCTGAATTTTTCAAGAGATTCGGACTTGTGATGCATTAGGTAAAGATAGCCATACCTTGAATAATCATGAATAAAACTGATGAAATATTTATACCCTCCTCTTGCTTTGACATTCATTGAACCACAGAGATTTGTATGCACGAGTTCTAAAGTTTCTTTGGCTCTATAACCTT
>NW_019652959.1:0-550 GCF_002806865.2 Cucurbita pepo subsp. pepo
AAAGGAACGTCCGAAAGAGAAAAATAAAATTTAACAAATGTAAAATTTAACAAATGTGAAATAAAAGTATACCTAGTTGAAGAACAATCATTATATTTTGAGTACAAGATCTACTAATTTTGCTACGGCATAGCAATATAGCATAACGTGAGACATCCGATCCCTTCATAAACTTTTTTGTTCTACCATGCCCACTAGTAGATTCATTGACAAAGAGGGGCTCTGTGGTGGACCTCTTGACAACTGCAATGGAGATTCATCGTCTCCATCTTTTAAGGTAGGTGGAGTTACTATCATTCTAATTATGGTCATCTTATATTGCATGTGACATCCATTCGAAATGGAGCAAAACAAGGAAAGAAAATCTATGGATTCACATGTCTATTTCCCACCTAAGGAAAGAATTTCTTCCCAAGATCTAATTGAGGCCACTATTACTTTTCGCGAGATATGTGCTTATGGCGGGACTGTATACAAGGAAGTGATGCATTCTAGGCAGGCCATTACTATCAAGAAGTTAACTCAAACAGGGAAGGGAGTAATATCGATA
>NW_019652960.1:0-550 GCF_002806865.2 Cucurbita pepo subsp. pepo
CATTATGATTGATATGAATAGCGCGTATACTAATTTGAGGGTTATATTTTTTCATTGTAAATAAATAATGTAATAGTACTGTAGAATCCATTCCTCCGCTATATGCTACTAAAAATAGTTTATATTTATTTTGTTGAATAATATTTTGAATCAAATAAGAAGCACCTAAAATATTAAATATGTTTTTTAAATATATTTTAATTTTTATTACGTTCGAGTGGAATTGAACCACTAACCTCCACCATGTCATAGTGGTGCTCTAACCGATTGAGCTACGAACGTAAAATTTAAAAATTTTATTCTATCATAAAAATATTTTTTTTCTATTAAAATATATTTTATTTTTTAAAATAATTTTTTTAAAGATAAATAAAAAATATTTTTAGATATAACTAAGTTAAGGATATTTTATGTTTACAGGTATTGTTCATGGAGTAGCCCAAGTCGTTTCAATAGATAAGAAAAAAAAATTACATACTTATACTATCAATTTTCCATCTACTTTATTAAAAAGATTAAAACTTGGCGCCTCAGTTTCAAATAATGGATG
>NW_019652961.1:0-550 GCF_002806865.2 Cucurbita pepo subsp. pepo
AGTGTTGAAAATGAATTCATTTTGTAAATATGAGAATATTTATGCTGGATTTGTTCCACTTTTATATGAGTAAAATGAGGTTCCATTGTCAATTACCCTCACTCAAACTAAAGAAACATATTATTGTTATATTGGAATGGGTAACCACCACCATGTTAAGCTTGTATAGTTTTTTATTTATTATTAGTAATATTTTAGTTATTTTCAAAACCACCCATGGGAGCTATTGTTAACCATATGTTGTTAGCAGTAACACCGATTCTAAAGTGTAATGCAATGGTCTTTAAATTTAAAGTTGATGAACAAGGATGATGTTTCAATATTTTATATTCTTGTTGTGAATGAAGGCAATTATGTACATGTTTGGTAACGAGTTCTCCTTCATTGTTTACAATAAAAATAGAACCAAGTTTGATAGCGGGTTTTTTAATTGAAAAATATACATTTGAAACTCGTTAGGGGTCTTATGGAAACTCCACGAGAGAGTAGCATGAATGAGTTGAACAACACTGAGTAAGTAATCAATTCATGGGTGTTTAAAAAACTCAAT
>NW_019652962.1:0-550 GCF_002806865.2 Cucurbita pepo subsp. pepo
TGGAGAGGAGAACAAAACATTCTTTACAAGGGTGTGGAAACTTCTCCCTACCAGACGCATTTTAAAAATTTTGAGGGGAAGCCCAAAAGAGAAAGCCCAAAGAGGACAATATCTGCTAGCGGTGAGCTTGGGTCGTTACAAATGGTATCAAAGCCAGACATTGTGTGATGTGCCAGCGAGGAGGCTGAGCCCTGAAGGGGATAGACACAAGTTGGCCAACAAGGGAGTGGATTGAGGGGTCCCACATCGATTGGAGAAGGGAACGAGTGTCGATGAGGAAACTAGGTCCCGAAGGGGGGTGGATTGTGAGATCCCATATCGGTTGGGGAGGAGAACGAAACATTTTTTATAAGGGTGAGGAAACCTCTCCCTAGCACACGCGTTTTAAAAACTTTGAGGGAAAACCTGAAAGGGAAGATCCAAAGAGGACAATATTTGCTAGCAGTGGACAGTAGACTTGGGCCGTTACAAATGGTACCAAAGCCAGACACTGTGTGATGTGCCAGCAAGGAGGCTGAGCCCTGAAGGGGGTGAACACGAGCTGGTGTGC
>NW_019652963.1:0-550 GCF_002806865.2 Cucurbita pepo subsp. pepo
AGCTCTCTCGTAAGAATTTCGTTAGGGTTTTCCTCATTACTTGAGCTCTCGTTTAAACGTAAAGGCTTAAAGTGAACCAAGTGAAAATGATTTGTTGTGTACTTCTGTAAGATGGAAACATGAAACACATTATGAACTGTAATTTCAAATGGTCTAATAAAACATGTACTTTCGTCTGAACCTCAGAACATCCTTCATTGTCCTCCACCTTTAGGAATACCCTACCGTCGTAACTATTCTATCTACTTTGTGTTGTTCGCATCATTCGTNCTTAAGCCTAGTACTAGCATATATTGTTCACTTTATCTCGTTACATATTGCCGTCAGCCTCACAATTTTAAAATACGTTTGCTCGAGAGAGGTTTCTACACTCTTATAAAGAATGATATGTTCCCCTTTCCAGCCAATGTGAAATCTCACACATGGACTAACTTAAAACTCAACAACTTGAGTTCTTTTGCCTCATCTTAGCAAACAGGGGACTTGCATCTCTTTTCATATAAGGGTGTCAAATGGTGTCGTGTCAATGGTTACTTGATAACTATTATTA
>NW_019652964.1:0-550 GCF_002806865.2 Cucurbita pepo subsp. pepo
AAATTTCAAATTTTAATTTTGTGTCAAGAATAACGAATAAGATTATTACACGTAATAATAAAAGTTTTAAAATATTATAACCACTATATTCAAAATTTGGGAGATTACATTAATTAATTTAACGGAAAAAATTAAAACACATTTTATTAGTCTCCCTTCAAAAATTTTAAGTTACTCGTCTTTTATTTTAAATTATAGATTTTTACTTGTAATATATTATTAAAAATTTNGAGTTTTAAAAGTTTGTGACGATTTAAATAAATGTGTAATTAAACAAAGTTTATCGTAGATATTTCTACTTTACCGTTAATTTTTTTTTACGAAAGGTAACAAAAATAAAGCAATAAAATGTTGTATATAAGACAAATAATAAGCATTTTTTAACTCACTAGTACAACTTATTCAACAATTTAAATATTTTATTTAAAAAATTATTTTTAATGTATGAAACTCGTCGTAGTCATTTTACCGATATTTTTATTTACATATTCACAAAAATTAAGACCTCTACATTTTAAAATTTTCAATCAAAACGTTTAACATAGAAATT
>NW_019652965.1:0-550 GCF_002806865.2 Cucurbita pepo subsp. pepo
CTTTGTTAGCTCCGTGACATAGCAAAGACCGAAAACATGTCAACGACAAAGTCGACACCTAAATCACAAGCCGACCGGCTTGCTTTAATAGAGGAGGAAATGTTGTTCCTCAAAGAAGTCCCNAAGAAGTCCCTGACACCATCCGCTTCCTGGAAGCATGGGTGATAGAATTGAATCGAAAAGTCGTAGAAATCGACGCAATGGGCAACCGCCTGGATGGGTTGTCAATCGCAGAACTGATGTTTCGACTGACCTCGCTCGAAAAAAGAGTTGCTCCTACAGCAGCCTAGGATCGTCTGGTAGCCCCGATAGCTCTGTCGCGCACAAGAAGGGACGTGGCGAAGAGTTCGACGTGCTACAAAATACAATGATGAGTTTGTTCAATGGATTAGCTGATGAATTCAGAACAACGATCGATGCCATCCAAGAAAAGATGGCCTACATGAACACCCGAATTGGGGTGACAATGAAAGTAGTGGACAACGTCACGGCTAGGCAAACTTATACATGATCCAACAAACTGAAGTTCCCAGACCCTAGACCTTTCAAA
>NW_019652966.1:0-550 GCF_002806865.2 Cucurbita pepo subsp. pepo
CAGACCAAGAACTGATAGAACATCTTGAAGCTAAAGTGGAACCCAAAAATGACATCAAATCTCACCCTTTGATTGATGAGTTCATTCCTACACTTGATGGTGAAGATGGGATTTGCTATACTCACCCTGAAAAGCTTCCTGGTAATTCATTAAACCNCTTTAAACTCTCTCTTTTTATCCTTTCCAATGAAAAACGTTAAAAAAACGGCGCATAGACTCGTACTCGAGCTTCAAATCAATGCTTTAGAAGTAAGGAGTATGCCCATTGTTTCAACGAAAATACCAACAAAAACACCCATCTTGTTTAAATTCGAATTTATCGAATCAAAAAAGTTATCGGGTTGGCTCATAATAGCTCAAAATCTATCTAGTGAAGTCGACTATTTTATTTGAATAACTCTATCAGGTTGACAAAAATGTGTCATCTTAACTACTTGATGCTAGGTTAAAATGTTGTTTTAAAATTCTCTCTTGTGTATGCGATCTTATAGAGCGGTTAGCTGCAGTGTTCGAACCCGACAAATAATAATTAAAAAAAAAAAAAAAAATT
>NW_019652967.1:0-550 GCF_002806865.2 Cucurbita pepo subsp. pepo
TCGTTGGGTATAAATAATTCATTTCGCATTAAATTATTATTTATTATATGAGGGCACTAATGTCAAAGGGGTAGAAGAGTAATTACAATGCTATTTCAATGTCCTTTTGAACTAAATAATTTTTTTAATTGATTATTTATTACTATTATTACCGAAGTAATAAATGGTTGAATGGTTAAAGATTATTGTGATAATGAAAANCATTATAATTATATTTTTACTTATATTTATTTATAAATGTTATTGTTTTTATTAGGAAATTTTATAAAATTTTCCTTATATATTATATTAAAAAGTAATGGATAAAAATACATTTAAAAAAGTAATTAAAAAAGGAACATGTTTTTTTTTAAATTAAAGGATCAAATTTCATTCCAAACAAAATATTTAAGATTTAATTATTAATCACTTCAAATTTAATTATTAATCACTTCAATTTCTACCATGAGAAAGAAGATGAACTCGAACAAACAGAACCTAATATATCTAAACTTGTTCTTACAACCGAACAACTTTGTTCCTCAAGAAAGAAGATGAACTCGAACAAACC
>NW_019652968.1:0-550 GCF_002806865.2 Cucurbita pepo subsp. pepo
TTTTGGTTTGGCTCAATAAACCAGATAGATTGAACTTTTTTTATTTTTATTGTTAAGTTCAACGACAGGAGGCTGAGCCTTGAAGGGAGGTGGACACAAGGCGGTGTGCCAGCAAGGATGCTGGGCCCCGAAGGGAGTGGATTGGGGGGTCCCACATTGATTGGAGAATGGAACGAGTCCAGCGAGGATGCTGGGACCCGAAGGGGGGTGAATTGTGAGATCCCACATCGGTTGGAGATGAGAACGAAACATTATTTNCTTTTAAAAACCTTGAGAGGAACCTCGAAAGGGAAAGCCTAAAGAAAACAATATTTATTAGTGGTGGCTTGAGCTGGAGTTTTAAATTCTTCAATTAAATTTTGCTTCAAGTTGTAAAATCAATTCTCTCACTTTTTTATCATGCCCAAGTTTTTAGGAGATTAAAGGGAGTTTAAAAATAGGAAAAAATCAGAATATTTTGGGAAAAAAAAACAAAACAGTTAGTATGATCAAAGGCTGATATGTCACTAGTGGTCTTGGAACCTCAAGTATAAATGGTTGATGTCTGATA
>NW_019652969.1:0-550 GCF_002806865.2 Cucurbita pepo subsp. pepo
AATTAGTAGGAAAGACTGAACTTCTATTTATTCCCTGAGCAGTAAGTAAAGACTAACCTCTCGATTATGGATCCTTCACCGTAACCTATTCATTGTTGTTCTCTTCTCTTCTCTTTGATTGAATTGGATTCTGCTTGAAAGACTCAACTAACTGAAAGAAAGATTAGCTGACTCCGCTTCGAGTTAGTTGCTNACTGACTCCGCTTCAAGTTAGTTGCTTTGCTCATGAGCCTGGCCCGGCCGGAACCGTAAGAGTACACACCCAACTCCTTCTCCTTCTCCTTATTCATTCTGGTTCACTTATCTATCTATTCTTTCGAAAGCAAGACAGAATGAGACTTCCCTTCCCTCCTTGCCCTTTATTCCTTTACTCCGACACTCCTTGTTCCCTTAACTCTTTCGCTGGTGTGTGTGTGTTGGTTACCNTTTTCCCCTGATGTAACTCTCTGTAACCAAACAATGACTCTTTCTGAATATGACTGATCCTAATAACTAACTCTTTGACTCCACATTCACCTATCGGTTTCACCCATTGCCTGAAGAGTAAAAG
>NW_019652970.1:0-550 GCF_002806865.2 Cucurbita pepo subsp. pepo
TTTTCTTTCTTAATTTATAAATTTTAAATTTTTGCATGAAAGTTGGTCTGAATTGTTTATTCCTTTCTTGGTCTTTTTTAAGAATTATATGTAAATTCTTATAATATTCCATTATTGGTTGACATTTTGAGGGGCAGATGGAAAGCGTAAGAGTTGCTATCGGTTCACGATATTTTCGTTAGATTCAATCTAATTGTTCTATCGTAAATTTGTTTAACCCAAATCACACTTATATTGTGAGCAAATAGTTTAGCTTGGACTAGTTCAGATTGTTTAGATCATTTATTCAATTTTTTTTAATAAAAGTAAAATATTAATAAATAAGACACCGTTATTTATTTTTAAGGCTTTAATTAAGATTCACAATTCAATTTTAATATATATTTCGAAAATAATGTTCCAAATAGTCAAAAATTATTTTTAAGTTGAAGGGTAGTAGAATAAATAATAATAAAATAATTATAAAATAAAATAATAATAAATAAATATATATATATATATATATATATATATATATATATATATATATATATATATATATATATATATA
>NW_019652971.1:0-550 GCF_002806865.2 Cucurbita pepo subsp. pepo
TCTATTTCTCGACAATATCTTCTCTTTCTTTCGTTGAAGCATGATCCAAAGTATCTGGGTTACTGGGTGGAATGCCCTCGGTTGTGGGTTATCGCCCGACTCTTAGTAGGGAAAGGGGTTCCTTACAAGAAAGACTGACTTCTCTTCTACCAAGGAAGGGTCCGTAACTTCTATTCAAGCAGTTTATGTACCCGCGGACGATTTAAGCGATCCAGCTCCTGCCACCACACACACATTTGTNAGAAGAACATATGAAATCCATACAAGGAACCAGATTGAACTCAATGTGATGATCGCCTACGCCAGTGAGGTTTGATTTCCTTGTTGGGTGTAGTGGATATCTCGATGTCAAGTCAAGGCAGGGAATGGAATGCTAACAAGGGGTGATATGTTACTCCGGGAGATTAACGTGTATAGAAACTTCTTTGATCATGACGATAGGGGCCTTCATCTTCCGGGACTACAAATGACTTGAGTCCACTGGCCTATCACTAGGAGTTTGATGGCAAGCAGATCTTGGTATTTGGAGAGACAAGGCAGGCGGTCAGAT
>NW_019652972.1:0-549 GCF_002806865.2 Cucurbita pepo subsp. pepo
GTTTGTAAAAGAAAATGACATAAAAGTTGAGGAAATTTCATTGTGAATGATAGAAAAGATAAGAAAGACTAACCCTCGCAGTCACAAATGTGTAGCTACTCATGTCTAAGATTCAAATCAAGATTTGAAATCTTGATTCGACACTTGATGGCTCTAACATTCTCCTGCTACATAGTCACATACTCCTTGCTTCTAACAGTAAAACTATCCCTACAAACCATCACGAGTCGTTCCAGCATATTTTTTCCTCACTCACATGTATCATAGGAAAATTTCTAGAACGTCACCCAACATAGAATTTCTCCAAAGACGTCAATCGTATTAGCTTCTAATTCAAGAACAATGAGAATCGCTCCGCTCCTTGCGAAAATGTATCCAAACCCAGTCACAAGGTTTAAAAATGATTTCCTTCCTAATGATTTCCTTCTCCCCTTTGTAATAGTTGAAGAACTTTGAAATTTTGGTTCTCAATTCTCTCCTTCACCTCAAACTACTTCAAGAGAACAAAAAAATGATTTCCTTCCGCCTTAATAGTTAAAGCAACTTTGA
>NW_019652973.1:0-549 GCF_002806865.2 Cucurbita pepo subsp. pepo
ATCTCAATAATACCTTGAGTGCCTTTCCTCTGGCAGAATTTGACAACAAAATAAAAGTGATTTAGTCCCGCTCAGCTCAAATAAAAAACAGAAAAAGATATAGAAATTTAGGCTTAGAGATTAAGTCAAAAAAATAAAAAATAAAAATAAGTGACTGAATACAAACTCTAGGCTGATCTCCCTGATCATCAGATTCATCCCCAGATTCTTGTTCAGATCCTTCCTCATTTTCTTCCTCCTTGTGTTCAGCTTCTACCTACAATACTAAATTGAATACCTCATGTGCACAAAAATGAGTAAAATAGTAAGAACAAGACCATGCAGTTGCAGCTGGGTTACTGAAGCAAAAATTGTAACACAACAGTGTATTATCCATCCTCAATTGGATAAAACAACTGCCGTATTATAGGACACATGCAGATCATATATTGGCTTAAAAGCTTCTTTGGAGCTTATATTGTTGGAAGATGAGAATGGTAGTGGGAACTTCGTGTGTGCGTGTCTTGAATCTTGAGAAACAGAGAGAGAGAGAGAGAGAGAGAGAGAGAG
>NW_019652974.1:0-549 GCF_002806865.2 Cucurbita pepo subsp. pepo
GAAACTCCACTATACATACAAAGCTCAGAACAGTTAAGAGTGACATTTGTTATGAGTCCATTAGCATTCAAAACTAAACATTGCTAAAAGGCTGATTTAGCTTTGCCAAGATGGACTCTATCATAGCTTATCTTATTTAAGTCCAAAAGTCATGTTTCTCGCATTTCTTAAGCTATCATGAGCATATTAATAAAATGAACATAATATCAAGGATGGTTAGCCAGAATGCAAATCTACGCATGATATAAACATAGATAATGTTTCATAACTAAAGCAAACAACTTCTTGAAAGCGACTTTGCCAAGATGAACCTCCTAGATATCAATGTCATTGTCTGTCAAGAATTCTTTGACTGGGTTTTTAATTTACAGCGAAAAACAAAACATTTAAAGCATCATATGCTTACCCCCATAGTCTTTATACTCAGGGTCGACATAAGAATCAGGAAGAACAAAGAGAACACCAGGCAAGCCTGTTCGCAAAGATACAAACAAAAATCATTAGATACAAGCTTCACAATTTCAATATGATAAGTACAAATACCACATA
>NW_019652975.1:0-549 GCF_002806865.2 Cucurbita pepo subsp. pepo
ATTATTATTATTTATTTATTTATTTATTTTTTTTTTTTTGTCCCCTCTTGGAAAGCTTCACTTTTCATCAAAAATAAAAAATTAAAATTAAATTAATAAATCCATTTCTAATTATAATTTAGTTATTTGTTCAAAAACTAACCGATATTGTCCACTTTGACCGTAAGCTCTCATACTAGTAAAGAGTGTATCTTTTATTATAAACTCATGATCATCTTCTAAATTAACAGATGTGGGACACTTTCATTCAATACCCATAACAGTTTGCTACCATTTTACATGAATCAATCCTACCGAAAGTAAAAATAATAATAATGAGTTGTTAAGAATCATTGAGTTGAACAAAGAAAGGGTTAAAATAACTTGGATTTCAACAAATTGATTGCTATCAATTTTAAATTGATTTGGGTAGTATCAAGATCGAATCGATCATGATATTTTTAGTATGTTTTAACTTGTTTTTGCTGATTTTCGATTATGATTTCCATGAAGTACCTCTACTCCGTTGAAATCGAATCGAAAATCAGACAAAAACGAGTTAAAACAAAC
>NW_019652976.1:0-549 GCF_002806865.2 Cucurbita pepo subsp. pepo
AAATTCCCATCATCAATAATAGTGAAAATGAAGAAAATTTAAAGATGCAAGGTATCGATCCCCATATCTCTCGCATGCAAAGCGAATGCTCTACCATCTAAGCTATATCCCCACAATTCCTATGTCACAAAGTCCTAAACATTTCGTCATCAATAATAGTGAAAATGAAAAACTATCCTTGCTCATTATGTCCTAAATAAGAAAAAATTGAAAAAAGATAATATATTTAGTAATCTATTCAATCGGAGATGCAAGGTATTGATCCCCGTACTTTCCACATGGGAAATGAACGCTCTACCATTTGAACTACATCCCTATGATTCTTACATCAAAAAACCCTAAACGTCCCTTCATCAATAATTGTGAAAATGAAAAAGTATCTGTGCATATTATGTCATAAATAAGGAAATATTGAATAGAAATAAAATATTAATAATAAATAGTTTCTTTTGGAGATGTGAGGTATCGATCCTCGTACCTCTCGTATGCTAAGCCGCACCTCTCGCATGCTAAGCGAAGCTACGTCCCCACAATTCTTGCATCACAAAA
>NW_019652977.1:0-549 GCF_002806865.2 Cucurbita pepo subsp. pepo
CTGCTAGCACATATTATAAAAACCTCATGATTTTAAAATGCATCTACCATAGAGAAAGTCTAGCCCTACTCCGACCAGTGCATCGTGTCACGGTCATACTTCTTCAAATGTGCGGCTTCGTGATCTTGACACGCTCGCCAAAAACTTTATGGGGTACACAATCTCTATTCACATTTTTCACCTCGACTTTGTGGCTTTGTTATACCATAGGCAAGGTTTGCCTTCAACGTTGAAACATCACTTATGTGGAATCAAAACTTGTTTGACCACACACGTCGTCTATGCATGCATGTTCTATCATGTACAACACAACAATGTTGCATCTCATCGTTATCTCGGTTCCCAACAACACGATCCATGTATCATGATGCAATCTCATGTCTTGAGATACTCGATCATCTTGGTTTTTCTAGACACATTCATTGGGACAGTTTGACCGAGTGGTTTAAGGCGCCAGATTTAGGCTCTGGTTTGAAAGGGCGTGGGTTCAAATCCCACAGCTGTCATGAATCATACTTTTTCAATCTCATCATCCGACCCATGCATCGT
>NW_019652978.1:0-549 GCF_002806865.2 Cucurbita pepo subsp. pepo
GCATCGGTCTCGTAGTAGCACATATCTTTATTTAGTGATCGCTATAGGGATAATGAAACCAATGATAGACTTGACCTAGCCTAGCGACATCCATCCCTTGTCTCCGACTGTAAGATAGAGACTACTAAATGCGCAACTTCAACATTTCCTGGGGTAGGCCTTTTTTTCAAAACCCCCTTCGGAAATGCATTGGCTTTCACTCGACAGGATCCAAACAAGCAAAAAATACATGTTACAGACGAAAGGTAGATGTTCTGTGGCGAATAAAAAGAGTGCTAGCTATGCCAAAGCAGGTGTTCATGCCTGAAGTTTCTCATCAAGTATAAGGTTCGGCTTAAGGCCATTGGTATGCGGGTGACTTACATGGGGTTTTGACCTAAGAGCCTATTCATGGTATATCGAAGACTTTTCATCGTAGTTCAGAAAGTTAGAAACTTTGATCTCACCCCCTTTTTCCTATTCTTCTATTTTTGTTTTGTCGATCTTGTTGTTGAAGCTAAATCCTCTCCAATAGGAGGGAAATTGATGCAGTCCATACACAACCTAAAA
>NW_019652979.1:0-549 GCF_002806865.2 Cucurbita pepo subsp. pepo
CCAAATCCCTTCTCGACCCAGTAACAAAATGGTAGTCTAGCTCGTAACCCGCGACCAGCGCCTACCTTTGCAGACTCGAGGCCCAAGTGCACTCGGCCCAAAACTAATCCGGCCTGCAGCTCAAACTCATCCGCGGCCCAACCTGCAAACTGAAGCCCACTAAGACAGCCTGCAGACACGGCACGAACCACTCGTCAACACGCGCCTGACCCGATGCTGCTGCACGACGTGGCTCGCCTTCTGCTGCCACGTGTCAAGCTGCGGCGCAAGCAGCCCTTCGACTTGAACGGCAGCTAACGGCGGCGGGTGATGGCTATTCGGCTCGAATTTTAATTTTTGGCCTGGTTTCTACTGTTTTGACCCATCCGAACCTATTTTCAATCGAGGTAATTGAGGTCATTTTGGGGTTGTATTTCACATTTATTAATAAATGTTAATTTAATTGTGAAGTACTAGTGAAAGGTGGCAAATGGTGTGATACGAAACATACCCCAGCAACGTTTGAAGTAGCTCTCAAGGAATGAGAGCTTACGTTTAGCTAATTAGGGA
>NW_019652980.1:0-549 GCF_002806865.2 Cucurbita pepo subsp. pepo
TTATCCAACTATCAAACTTGTATAGATTGACTAAGTTGCATAACTTGACTATGGGATGGCTTTGGCTTTATGTTATCTCGGATGGCTTAGTTGGGAGAGCATTAGATTGAATATTGGAAGGTCTTGTGTTTGATCTGCATTCATCCCACCTTATAGTTTAGTTGATTATTATTTCTTTTTAAAATATAATGAATTAGTGGAAATAGCTTTACTTATGAATTTTTATTTTTAACGTTAGCAGGATAGCTCAGTTGGGAAAGTGTCAAACTAAAGATTTGAAGGTCACGTGTTTAATCTCCACGTTCACCGCACCTGTTTCCATGTGCATAAGCTGACTATTCAATAAAAAATTAGTTATTATTTATTTTTAAAATTTCAATGAATAATGAATTAGCGGAAATACCGCACTTGGTTGCATAAGTTCATTAAGTTGCATAACTTTATTCAATCTAAAATGAGTGATTATTTCTTTTTAAAATATAATGAATTTGGTTGCATAAGTTCATCCAGTTGCATAACTTTATTCAATCTAAAATGAGTGATTATTTC
>NW_019652981.1:0-549 GCF_002806865.2 Cucurbita pepo subsp. pepo
TTACAAAGTGAACTCCTTTCAAGGATGTTTTCAATTGAAAACAACGACATAGGGGATGTTAACGAAGGTATCGCTATGATAAACCAAGCGACTTTACGAAAAAAGATTCTTCTTGTCTTAGATAACGTGAATTGTTCAGACCAGATCATGGGATTGATTCCAAACAAAGACTCTTTTGGAGATGGCAGTAGAATAATTATCACAACAAGAAACGCAGATTTACTTTCAAATGAGTTCGAAGTGAAAAGAATGTTCAAAATAGTAGAACTTAAAAACGAGGAAGCCCTTCAACTCCTTAATTTGAGTGCATGTCCAAAACNGGTAGAACTTACAAATGAGGAAGCCCTTCAACTCCTTAATTTGAGTGCATGTCCAAAACAAGATTGCTTAGAACACTCCAAGAACATTGTCAAGATTGTGGGAGGTCACCCTCTTGCACTCAAATTATTGGGATCAACTCTAAGAAACAAAGATTTGAGTGTGTGGGAGTATGTAATAGAAGAGCTTCAAGGAGGTGGGAATATTCATGACAAAGTTTTTAAGTGTCTT
>NW_019652982.1:0-549 GCF_002806865.2 Cucurbita pepo subsp. pepo
GATGTTCGTGCTATTATGAGAAGGTAATGGTCCTGTACCCTTCATCACACTCTCTGAGAAGGAAATTTCTGCGCTGATTTTCTTGCCCTGTTACATTGGGTCAGAATGAAAGGTTCTCCATTCCCCACCGGCGGAAATACTCTCTTGATGGCTGATGCTCAAGTGCCTTCCCAAGAGGCTTGAAACTGTAATCGTTTTTGCTTTCCTTTGATCGGAACTACTATACACCACTGAGTAAGGAATCGAAGNTAGCGAAGAAAAGGAGGTAATCAGTACCCGTAGCATAGCGACGAAGAAGATGAGAATTTACTAGGTGAACAGTCCAAGAACCACTCTAACGAAGAATGGAGCTGCTTCGTAAGGGATAGGAATCAGGCTTTGGTTTCACGAATTAATGCCAGTTTCTTTATCGGTCAGAGATGAATCTAAATCCATTTAGTTAAGAGTCTGAGAAAGAGCGAAGTAGGAAAGATCAGAAGATTCAGAGTAGACTCCTTCTTCGGACCAATATATATAATAGGATTCATTTAGCAATCCTTCGTCGAGCCT
>NW_019652983.1:0-549 GCF_002806865.2 Cucurbita pepo subsp. pepo
ATGCCGCTTGTAAAGCTCTTTCGTCGAGTGCGCGATCATGATAGGACTCGAGGAAGAAGCCCCAGCTAACTCCGTGCCAGTAGCCGCGGTAAGACGGGGGGGCAAGTGTTCTTTGGAATGATTGGGCGTAAAGGGCATGTAGGCGGTTCATCGGGTTGAGAGTGAAAGTCGCCAAAAACTGGTGGAATGCTCTCGAAACCCATTCACTTGAGTGAGACAGAGGAGAGTGGAATTTCGTGTGTAGGGGTGAAATCCGGAGATCTACGAAGGAACGCCAAAAGCGANAGGATTAGATACCCTGGTAGTCCATGTCGTAAACGATGAGTGTTCGCCCTTGGTCTAAGCGGATCAGGGGCCCAGCTAACACGTGAAACACTCCGCCTGGGGAGTACGGCCACAAGACCGAAACTCAAAGGAATTGACGGGGGCCTGCATAAGCGGTGGAGCATGTGGTTTAATTCGATACAACGGGATGGTAATTTTTTCATACAGGTGTTGCATGGTTGTAGTCAGCTTGTGTCGTGAGATGTTTGGTCAAGTCCTATAACG
>NW_019652984.1:0-549 GCF_002806865.2 Cucurbita pepo subsp. pepo
CTGGCTTTCTTGCTTGCTTTCACTCCTGACCCGCTCGCTACACTATCTATTGCCTTCATTTTGGATCTCTGATCCTTTCTCCTCAACGAAAGACTCATTAGAGTTTACGGAACAGGCTGGGCTGGCTTTCTTGCTTGCTTTCACTCCTCTCCCTTCCGGTCGAGCTCTTTCACTCCTTTCCCTTAAGGTAAAGCAGCTTCGCTCCTGAACCTGCCTTCCCCTTCACCGTCTTTCACTCTGACGTACCATTTATTAATTAATGTTATTCTCTCCCTATTTTATTGGTCATTTTAGAGGGTTATTGCTATTGAAGAGGGTTGAACTAGGTAAGTTGTTAAAGACTCAACGAAAGAGTCANTTTCACAACTTCACTAGCCCCGGAACCTCTCCACTCGTTTTCATGTCTTCGCCCCTTCACCGGAACAGGCTGGCTTTCTTGCTGTTTTTCTTGTTTGCTTTCACTCCTTTTATTCTTTTTTCTTCACCGGGCTATTTATTACTTCTGTCCGTGCCTTCTTTCCTTTCCCTCTTTTACTCTCTCCTGCCTGT
>NW_019652985.1:0-549 GCF_002806865.2 Cucurbita pepo subsp. pepo
TAAAACTTTCAATAATTTTATTAATATCCTTAAATATTTTTAAAAAATATTATGAGATTTTTCAATACATAATTTATCTTTTTTTAAAAAAAATTATGTATTTAAAAAGTAGATAAATAATTTTTGTATATACTTTTAAAAAATTAATTCTAATTTTTTTTAATAATTTTATTAATATCCTTAAATATTGTTTAAAAAATATTTATGAGATTTTTCTATTTTTTAAAAATATTTATGAGATTTTTCAATAGATAATTTATCTTTTTTTAAAAAAAAATTATGTATTTAAAAAGTAGATAAATAATTTTTGTATATACTTTTAAAAAAATTAATTCTAATTTTTTTTAATACTTTTAAAAAATTAATAATNATTAATTCTAATTTTTTTTAATACTTTTAAAAAATTAATAATTTATATGTATTAAAAAGTTATGAACTCTAATAAAAATTAGTATTAATGAATATTTTAAAATTGTAAAGACCTCTTAAAGTTATATCCTCGTAAAAAAAACCGAAATGGCTTTTGTCCATCTGAATCATCTCGTACTG
>NW_019652986.1:0-549 GCF_002806865.2 Cucurbita pepo subsp. pepo
GAGAGGTTCAGTGGAATTGCTTTACCGATAGGTGAATGAGCTTTGGAAGAAAAGGTTATTCCCTCCTATTGGCTGGCTCACCCTTGTATCAGGCCCTGCTTGCTACGGCCTATACTATACATGATTGGGCCATGACGGTTTGTTTTGGCAAGGTATAGTTTGTTTGATTTTGACCTATCTATAACCAGACTCAATCGTTGCAGTACTTTCGAATCAAGATCTCATTCTTTTCTTTTNCGAGAATCCCTTTGCAACTTCCTGGATGTTCATACATACTTATTCTTTAGTCTTTCAATTACAATAGAGTTTCTAATAAATCAAGGAGGTCATCGGTTGTAACGTTCACGAAGGGTCAACCCCTCGGCTCGGATTTTCTCGTTCTTGGCCTCTATTCATTCACACTGACACATCATATGCTTGTGTGGATAGCTGCTGAGAGGGTGTATGGCACGACGAAGCTTTGCGGCTATGCGATTCTTGGCCTTACCATAATACATAGTTTCAGTGGACTATAACTAACTATATCTAAAGTCTCTCATTTCACACTTT
>NW_019652987.1:0-549 GCF_002806865.2 Cucurbita pepo subsp. pepo
TTTTTTTTTTTTTTTTTTTTTTTTTTTGAGAAAATTAAGGACTGTTCATGGGTTTGGTCTTTTATATTATATGAATAATTTTTGTTCAATTGAATTTAGGCGTGCCCAAAAAAAAAAAAAAAATTAAATTAAATTTTTTATGAACAAACTACTTAATTAATTTTAATATATATAGTTTACTTGTTAGTAACCTCAACTACCTTCCATTTATCAACTATTTTGTTTCATTATAGCAAGATGAAGGAAAATAAAATCGAGACAGTTCTAGAGAAACTTTGAGGATAAGCTTAGCGAGTGGTGAACTTCGACTATTATCTTAAACAACTTTATTTCATTTTAAGTCATTTTAAGTCTCGAGATATAATAACGGAGGTTTTGGTTCACGTCATCTTCCAAAAAATGCAAGGATTTGAAATCTATCGACCTAATATTAATAAGTAATCCAACTTAAAAACTTTAAAGAGGGTGAAAATGTAGATTATCCCAAAAAAATGTATATTTCATGTCACATTCATTTCCATTTTTGCATATTCCCTTAGGCTCACAAAA
>NW_019652988.1:0-549 GCF_002806865.2 Cucurbita pepo subsp. pepo
TTTTTTTTTTTAACCTTGGGGTTTGAGCATTTGATATGTACATTCTTTCTAGTTGTATTGACTTGAAGCTAATCTAACATTTCATTTTTTAGGCCCTTTTCATAGTAAGAAGATATATTTTGAACTTCATTCATTTACCAATGTTGAAAATTGTGCTTGTTTTATCACAATTTCTTTACCCAAAAAAAAAAAAAAAAAAAAAACTNTAAATACCACTTCCACAAAATTTTAAAAATAGTTTTTAAAAAGTTGTTTTTATTTTAGAAATTTCATTAAAATACAAAGCTTTTTTTTGTTAAAAAAGGGTGAAAATTATAGTAAGAAAAATTGGAAGGAAACAAGCATAAATTTCAAAAACAAAATCGTTATTGTCAAATGGGGCTTAATTTTTTTTTTTAAAAAAACTTGGCATAAATTTTGAAAATATGGCTAGAAAGTCGGTGACAAAACAAAACAATGAAACAATGGAAGTGGTGTTTACAAGCTTAATTCTCAAAGACCTAAACCTAAAAACTGATACATGCTTGTTAAGAATGAGAAATAGAAATA
>NW_019652989.1:0-549 GCF_002806865.2 Cucurbita pepo subsp. pepo
ACCCTAATTTTACCATAGGGAAAGATCTCAAACCCTAATTTCATTATATGGAAAGATCTCAAACCCTAGTTTTATCATACAAAAAGATCTCAAACCCTAATTTTATCCTAGGAAAAGATCTCAAACTCTAATTTATCATAGCAAAATATCTCAAACCCTAATTTTACCATACGTGAAAGATCTCAAACCATAATTTTACCATAGGGAAAGATCTTAACCTTAATTTTACCATGGAGGAAAAATCTCAAATACTAATTTTACCATAGGCGAAAGATCTCAAACCCTAATTTTACCATAGGGAATGATCTCAAACCCTAATTTTACCATTGGAGAAATATCTCAAACCCTAATTTCTCCATACGGTAAAGATCTCAACTCTAATTTTTGTTGGGTTTTATGTTCTTAAACTCGTAGTTTGTAAATAAAAGCATNTCTTAAACTCGTAGTTTGTAAATAAAAGCATATTATATTTTCATTAAAGTTATTATTGATGTTTATTCAGTAAAATTTTTTATTGAATAAAGTGAATTTTACGATCATTAATCTAAA
>NW_019652990.1:0-548 GCF_002806865.2 Cucurbita pepo subsp. pepo
TTTCTCTCTTTTAACTCCACAACCCAACAACATTCATGGGAAGACAAAACTTTTCACATATATAAATTGCAAAGGTCTAACCCTCCAGAGATTTATACTCCAACAGGGATATATATACATTTATGGCAAAAGCCCTTAAACCTACACAGTCAGGCAAATATGGGACAGAAAGAAACGACATGGATTAAGCTCGTCTCTTACTCAATCGCCAAGAGTTAGGTTCGTGATACCTGTCGTAGAGTGGTTCAATCCGCTCTTGTCGCTTTCGCTTACTCATCTTTGTTGGGTCTGCAACTTTGAAGTATCTTGGAGCTAGTTCAACAAGCCATTTGGGATCTATGACTGTCACTTCACGCATGTACTCTTTTGTTGTCATGACTAGCTCGTGGTATATGACCCAGTCGGGTTGTCTTTGGAATAAAGCGCTGCTTGGATGGATATAAACCGGTTGGTTCTCGACTAGCGTTCGATAACCCTCTTGAGGATCCTTTCTGGCTGCGTGGAAAAAGAACCCTGCTGTAATTGCCTTCCTTATCTGTGTGAAATTC
>NW_019652991.1:0-548 GCF_002806865.2 Cucurbita pepo subsp. pepo
ATAATAGAATATTCTTAATTCTTAAATAATAGAAAAAGTGGCCATTTTAATCCAATATCGAATATTTGTAATTTAATACTTTTATAATTACTTTTTAATTATTATTCGCGATTAAATCCTATAAAAATAAAAATAAAAATAAATAAAGATAAATTTATTGTTAAATTTAAAATATACATTTATACGCATGATATACATATATTTATTTTATTTTATAACTTTTTAATATTTATTTTTCAAATAAATTTAAAAGTTTTTAAAAAAATATTTTAAAATAAAAAATAAATAAATGATTTACCATCTAATATTTGTACAAAATAGTGTATATAGTTGAGTTCATGATATAATTAGTGGGGTCCACAAGTCGCGAATTTTGTCTTGTAGTGATACAAAATGGAATGTAAAGGAATAACCGTCACGCTTTTTGTAACGGGGGATGCGGTGTGGGTCCCGTGAAGCCAAGGGATAAAGTTGTAAATTCACCACAAATGAAATTCTTGTGCTGCTGGTGCTGGTGCTGGTGTGGCCCACTTACAATGGTCCCCAAC
>NW_019652992.1:0-548 GCF_002806865.2 Cucurbita pepo subsp. pepo
TGTCAGACTCAACCTCAAGCTCCTACTTCTTCCACTCATGAGACTTCCCTTCGCTACTTCACCTGACGAGTTCTAGAAGAAATGAATTAGCAGCTTTTCAAGACTCCACGAAAGAAGCCGAGGTTCCAGTCTTTGAATAAATAGGTTCAGCCAATCGAATTGTGAGATCAATAGGTGAATGAGCGAATTGCCCCTTTCCTTCCTTAAGCCTGACTTAAATCCTACTCTTTCAGTCTTTCCAGCCGGATGAATTCATGAAATCAATGGAACTCAATCACTTGAAGAACCAGAACCTGAACCGATATTACCAAACAAAGACCTATCAAACAAACACCTATATTATCGAGTGAAAGAAAAGAGCTACTGAATATGCTTTACCGCCGAGTTCAATCAATCCATAGGACAAAGAAAGTCAATGCTTCATTTAATCCCATAGAGAGGATAAATCTTGATCTTCTTCTTTCGTTCTCTTCTTCTATTTCTTCTCAATTCCGATTCTGTATTCTTCTCCTGTAAGAAAGATGAATGAGACTGAACAGGAACCTATA
>NW_019652993.1:0-548 GCF_002806865.2 Cucurbita pepo subsp. pepo
TTTTTTTTTTTTTTCAGGAAAAGGAGACGACGCCGAGGGTGTTGCATCAAGCGGTTTTGTCGGTTACGAGGATCCACCCGAGATTGTTGCCAAAGCATTACTATGCTTCAATGATAAATATGTACGTCACAGATAGAACACACATTTTTTTTAATATTATTTTTATGTAAAAATAGTCTTAAGTAGAAACTATTATAATAGAATGGAAGAGTATTTAAAGTAACTAAACTTCGGATTAGATTAAATGTTTAAATTGGTAAAAGTAATTTTTTTAGCATCGGAATTTACCATGGAAGTAAAAACAGATATACAGCGCGTGTGAAGAATCGTATAGATTAAAGGCGAGTGGGAATGTGGAGGTCCCACTGGAAAGAACAGAAGAATACTGCAACGGGCCGTGTTTGGGTGAAACGCACTTAGTGCTTGATTGCATTGACGGCATTTTTAGCAATTTCTTGTTTTACAATAAGGCCACGTTGCAAGATGTTAGGGACACCATCCACGCTGGATGTGGCTATGGCCCTCAAAGAGGTTCTATTTATTTAATT
>NW_019652994.1:0-548 GCF_002806865.2 Cucurbita pepo subsp. pepo
TTAGTTTCATGTTTGGCATGTTCAAGATAAAACATAATTGTTTTAATGATATTGAGCGTGGAATCTATAAGAATTTAATGAACTTAAGAGAAATTCCTATTTTATGAGAGGATACCAACTTTATTTAAGGTACTAGGAGTTCAAGAATCTGGATTTGAATGTGGTTAAGGAACAATAAGATTTGAAAGTTTTGAATTCTAGACCAAATTTGTACCTAATTATTTCTTTTTATGACTAGTTATAAATTAAGAGAAAAATATTTTTGTAAAGATAGATTTATCTCTAAAGCTTTTATGACGAAACCATGTTTAGACTAGCAGTTTAAAGTCAGGAGATGTGGTCACAGGTGTGATTATTTTGCATGGGTTCGTAATGGAACTTACCATTGAGATGAGGGAGCCTTCAAAGGTTGTGCACTCACAGATGGGGTTGTTATGTAGCATTAATCTGTCTTTGTGTTTGATTTTTTTTTACTGGTGCGAAAATTCTATGGACTAGTCGAAGTTGTCCAAAAGATTAGGAAGACATCATATAGGATCCAATTGCTC
>NW_019652995.1:0-548 GCF_002806865.2 Cucurbita pepo subsp. pepo
AAAAGCCTCTTTAGTTGGGTTCAAGGAGAGATTGGTTTGAGGATTTATTACTCAGATGGCATTGCGCCGCCGCCATCTCCTCCGCCGCCGCCGGTTGAGGAAGGCGGCGCTGTTAATTCTGTCGAGGACTCACTACCGGCGATAAGATCAGAGGCAGAGTCAAACCACTCCCCTGCTTTGAAACAACAAGGTGAATTTGAACATTATATTTTATATTTTATTTTTTAATTTCATATTAAATCTTTAATTACTGTGAATTCAATGTTTTGTTCATATTTTAAACAGACGGCGGCGAACCCATCGGCGAAACTCCGACCAGTAATGGCAGAGAACCTTCGGCAGCAGAAATTCCGGCCAGTGATGCCACTGCAGCTTCGGTAGCTGAAACTCCGGCCGTTGATGAGACTGCAGCAGAAGAAATTCCGGCCAGTAATGGCAGAGAAGCTTCGGAAGCAGAAACTCCGGCCGGTGATGGCATTGCAGCTTCGGTAGCTGAAACTCCGGCCGGTGATGGTACTGCAGCTTCGGTAGCCGAAACTCCGGCCGGT
>NW_019652996.1:0-548 GCF_002806865.2 Cucurbita pepo subsp. pepo
GTTCCTTCAACTCTGCTAGAGTCATGCGATAGGGTGCTTTAAAAGTAGGCCCAATTTCTGGCTCGAGTTCGATGACGAAGTCGACCGCTCGAGAAGGGGTATTCCAGGTAGGTGGTCCAGAAATACATCTGGGAACTCCTTTACTATTGGCATGTTTTAAAGGGTCTTTTCTTTTCCTCTTATGTCTACGACACCTACTAATATAGTCCAACCGCCTTGTTGGACTCATCTCTTTGCTTTCATCATCGAGACTACCTTTGGGGTAGTCCCAGTACTTGTGCATTTAAATTTAAAGCAAGATCACATCGATGGTGAGTTGCGACAGTCTATACTAGTACGGTTTGCAGCTAGTCAATCCATGCCTAGTATTACGTCGAAGTCGATCATCTTTACTACCATTAATACTACGCTTAGAGTTTGGTTGGCTACTAATTCAAACCCTGTCTCTGATCCCTCTCGAGGTGGGCTCTCTTCAGCCTCACCTCGTTCTCTACCTCTAATATGAGGTCGTCCCATTCTTTGTCTTACTCTTTCGCGTGGTCTAGGCA
>NW_019652997.1:0-548 GCF_002806865.2 Cucurbita pepo subsp. pepo
GTTCGCGACTAATAGCATCTGAGTGCCGCCTTGTCCTCGAAACGGATCCATAGCTACCGTCGTAGGATAGGATTTTAGTTTAATTAATTTGTTTGCTCCGGAAAAATGGCAGAGATGCGATCGAGAGTCGGGAATATCCGCCCACCTTAATTTTATGTTTCCAAGAAATAGCTCCCAAATAAGTCTCCACGAGAATCGGTCAAGCTGACTAATATTTTCAAAACAAATGAATGATGGAGTTCGAATATGACAGCCTCTAGTTTAGCTATATTTATTTTCTTCTTTCTTTTTCTATCACAACCACTTTTTTCCTGCAAAGAACCATAATTTACTTTTATCACTTTTTAGAACAAAATGTAGTGAAGTCTTAGAATTGGAAACCATATATATATATGATACAATGCAAATGCATCACATTAGAAAATAGACAAGTTGAAGTAGATAAATATAAACTGGTGCGAGTGCATTATCTTTCTCCCCTTTGTTCGGGGGTGAGTCCTCCTTTTCCACAGTCAGGGCAGCTCTTTAATCCAAATCCTTGGCACTCG
>NW_019652998.1:0-548 GCF_002806865.2 Cucurbita pepo subsp. pepo
GCAGAGAAGTAGATAGAGAAAGAAGAGAGAGAAAGATGGGGGGGGGGTTTGATGGGCTGCCATTTGCATCAAAATACTAACGTGCGCAGATAACGGAAAAGGACAAATTAACGGTAAAAAAGGATGTTTGCGTCACTGGGATTTCTACTGTTCTTGTCCTTATCTGATTAATCTTCCCATTTCCATTTTATTTGGGAGAAAATTATAATTTAAAAAAGTACTTTTTTTTTATTTAATTACTCAACTTTTCACATTTATATTTATTCCGTCTTCCCTCAATATTTAACCAGCTACATAAATTCAAAATTTTTAAATCTATTTTATTACTGTAGTTCGTGGTAATTAGTGCATTTTTAACTGCCACTAAAGAAGTTATAACAATAAGCATTAATTGCAACGTTTTTATTGGTTGGGTAATTGCGCACCTTTGATTTTTATTTTTATAATAAAAAAAGAATTTTAAATTATTTTGATTATACGACCAACTGCAGTAAATTATTTATATATAAAAAATCGTCATTTTATTACAAACGCGTTTCCAAGGAAAT
>NW_019652999.1:0-548 GCF_002806865.2 Cucurbita pepo subsp. pepo
GGAAAGCCCAAATAGGACAATATCTGCTAGCGGTGGATCTGCTTCGTTACAGTTGGTATCAGAGCTTTAGATTATAGATCTTGTAGACTAGCCTACAGAGTAGGCTTGGCATGTTCCACGGTCCAATTACCGATGCCCCGTCGTTGCCAGGTACACCTTATGTAGAATGAGGAATATATGACATGTGTGATACACGGTCCAATTACCGATGCCCCATCGTTGCCAGGTACGCCTTATGTAGAATGAGGAATATATGACATGTGTGATATATTTAATGTGGTTGACTTTAAATGATGCATGATATGTTACTGTATGAAAAAAAAAATGTTGATGTTATCTGATGTGGATGTGATTTGATGTAATGCATGTCTTTATGGTATGATATTTATGTTTTTCTTTTATATATATATATGTATACATATGAATTATATGGTAGGATGTAAGAAATGTTGTAAATCATAAACTTAGCTAGAATCCTTTGCTTGGTTTCTAGAACCATGCCACACGGAGGACGTAGAAGAGGTAGGAGAGGAAGAGGACGACCTCTC
>NW_019653000.1:0-548 GCF_002806865.2 Cucurbita pepo subsp. pepo
TAGTAAGGACACTTGGCCCTCAGAAGGTATGGATAGTGAGAAACCACATTGATTGGAGAGGTGAAGAAACATTTTTACAAGGGTCTGAAAACCTCTCCCTACTAGATGCGGTTTAAAATCGTAAGGCTGACAGCGATACGTAAAGAACGAAAGCAGACAATATCAACTACTGGGCTTGGATGGTAACAACTGATTGGCTAGAATAGCTCAGTTGGTTAGAGCGTGTGGCTGTTAAGCACAAGGTCGGAGGTCGTCAAGCCCTTCTTCTAGAGATGAGAATGAAGCATAACTTATAACGATGTTGGTGCTTCTCCCTAGTAGAAATTTTTTATCAACTTGAGTTTGTGACGTGGCGTGTAAGAGAACTAACTCGAACTTCGAGATATTCTCAAAATATGAAATTTTAAAAATCATGTTTTGACACTTTTAAAACTTTAGTGAGTTCAATTTCTATCCAGCATGGTAGGAAGTTCCATNATCTCAAAATATGAAATTTTAAAAATCATATTTTGACACTTTTAAAACTTTAGTGAGTTCAATTTCTATCC
>NW_019653001.1:0-548 GCF_002806865.2 Cucurbita pepo subsp. pepo
AACAAAAAATAGAGAAAAATGAAGAAGAACAGAAAAATTCGACGACACTCCGGCGAGGTCAAACCATACGAAACTGACGTCAAACCTCTATTTTACGAAATAAAAGTAATCCCAGACCTTTTACACACATCAGGGGTAGATTTAGACGAATCATATACGTCGAACACCGTCGGCAAGGGAGACGGAACGTCGGATTTCGAACTTCACCAGATCCGGGAGTGTGAGGCCTTTACAAACCAGATCTATACCAAAAACGGGGTAGGGGAAGAAGAGACTCGGGAACGGAGGAGAAAGGAGGAAAAAAGGACGTCGAAACGCGTAGGCAACTGGGTGAAGAAGACGAAGTCCGACCCGAGGACCGGATCCTGCAACCTGAACCGATTGTTGGGCAACCTGCAACCTGCAACCCGAGGCAGGGTCAACTTTCAAGTCATTTTTTCACCTTGTTGGGCAACTCCATACAAACCAATTTCTTCATCNTTGTTGGGCAACCTGCAACCTGCAACCCGAGGCAGGGTCAACTTTCAAGTCATTTTTTCACCTTGTTG
>NW_019653002.1:0-548 GCF_002806865.2 Cucurbita pepo subsp. pepo
GCCTTGAAACAGAGCCTTTTTGCCCTCTTTTACTCAAGTCTGGGTCTTCATAACTCCTAAGTTTGTTCTATTTTGGCGTTTGCTCTATTTTTATCCGTAAATTTTTAAGTTTGTTTTGTTGTGTTATTTTTTCATCTTATATCTACTTGTTCAATGAACATCNTGTTATTTTTTCATCTTATATCTACTTGTTCAATGAACATCTCTAATCTATATGACTCGAATCCGTATGGCTCAAAATCATGTTCAATTCAAGGACTAAATCGAACATTTCGAAAGTTCCACATATTGGGTAATAAGATATCTTAGTTTTTCTTAAAAGTCGTAGGCTCTGCATATTTCCGTAGTTAAAACATGTCTACTTCTAAGAAGATGTAGGTTCTACCTTGAGTGGTTGCAAGTTAATATTAAACTTCGGGTTTTGGATCCGTAGATTGGGTAGTAAGTTGGTGAAAGGGACCATCTAGCAATCGACCATTGCTATCATCTTTCCCAATGGTTCCCACTTCATGTTCCTCTCCAACCCACCTCCATGAAACTATCCATCT
>NW_019653003.1:0-548 GCF_002806865.2 Cucurbita pepo subsp. pepo
CTACATAGACTTGCAAAGAAACTTAGTCATTGGCTAAAGAACAGCACAAATGCCTCTTTTACTATGTTTGAGATTTGAATCACTCCACAAGTAAGATCGATCATGTCTAGCTTGAATGATTCTTGTTGATCAATATCTCACGCAAGAACACTTGTTTGAGATTCGNCATCAAACATGAAACTATTAAAGGCATTCCAAGAGCAGTAACATTCCACCCAAAAATTTATCACATTAAACTTCATTCTTCTTCAATGTGGCATAAATTGAAATATCTTTGGATAATTTCAACAATATTTTCTTCACATCTTCATTGAAGCATATTGTATGATTGACGTCTCTTGGTTCATATCAGGTCCTCTTCACTAAACTCCTCACTCTCATCATTTTCCTCATTTATGTCGTCGTGTGCATTGTCATCTATAACAATTTCTCCCTTCTTGATGGTCATAATTCTTGCATTTGGGCAATCTCTACTCTAGTGTCCTAGCCTTTGACATCTCCAACACTTTAAATCCAACATTAAACTTTTCGACTTTTTCTTTCCCTCT
>NW_019653004.1:0-547 GCF_002806865.2 Cucurbita pepo subsp. pepo
ACCTTGTATGTCTTCTGGCAAGTGCTAAAAATATCAGCTTCAAAGAGGCGGTACGAGACACGAAGTGGCAAACTACTATGGATGAGGAGATTAAAGCGACTCATCGCAACAACACATGAGAAATGACAGAATTACCGGAAGGAAGTTAGCCCATAGGTGTGAAGTGGGTATTCGAGAAAAAAATGAATGCTTAGGGGGAGATTGAGCGGTACAAGGCGCGACTTGTTGCGAAGAGATACAAGCAAAAGGCGGGAATCGACTATGCCGAAGTGTTTGCTCCCGTCGCTAGAATGGAGACAATCCGATTGCTAATTTTCCAAGCAGCTCAATTCAAATGGCTGATTGTTCAAATGGATGTCAAGTCACCATTCTTGAATGGTGTGCTTGAAGAAGAAGTATACCTCGAACAACCTCCCCGAAACATGAAAATTGGAGAAGAGAAGAAGGTACTAAAACTGAAGAAGGCGCTTTATGGGTTGAAACAAGCACCGTGAGCATGGAATATTGGTATCGATACATACTTCAAGGAGAATGGGTACAAGCAATG
>NW_019653005.1:0-547 GCF_002806865.2 Cucurbita pepo subsp. pepo
GATTGGATGGGGAGAAAAGTTTCTAGGCACTTTTAACACCCTATTTCTTCATAGAACTTGTGGGAAATCTTGTTTAGAAACTATAGGAACAAGTTTGAAGGAAAATGGTGGAGAATTGCTCTCGAATTTGGAAGAAATCTGATAGTAGGAGAGAAAAAATCTAAATGCTTATTGCATACGATTGGGAGCTCGACCTTGCTCTAATCTTGTTCCATATTGTTGCCCCGACTTTAGACTTTATAGGAAAAACTTCCACCAACGTTGAAACCTCCAGAAGTGTCATGATTCAGAGATTGAATTTTCTGGAAAATTTGTCGAAAATATCATCTCCAATTAGTGAGCTACCAACAACCAATTTGAGTTCTGATCGTTGGATTTGATGACTTGTGAATGTTCTAGATCGTGTCCAATTTTAGAGAAGATCCAACAGCTGGATTTTGAGATTCAAAGGATTTTGTGCAGGAGGTGGTTCTGATTTTGAGCACAATGGCATCTTGAAAATATGTTCGTCCCTTTGGTCATTTTTCCCTTGAGCATCTTGAAATTC
>NW_019653006.1:0-547 GCF_002806865.2 Cucurbita pepo subsp. pepo
AAGAGTGACGGGAAAATGCATATTTGGAACGACTTCCAAATAAGGTAAGAACTTCCTAAGCCATACAGATTCGTTTGCTGCTTCACAAGTATCAACATACTCAGCCTCCATGGTGGAATCTGCAATGCTACCTTGCTTTATGCTTCTCCATATTATTGCTCCTCCGTTTAGAGTGAAGACAGATCCTGATGTCGATTTCCTCGAATCTACATCGGTCTAAAAATCTGAGTCAGTGTACCCTGTAAGGATCAGATCCTTCGCACCGTACATTGGCATATAGTTCCTCATTCTCCTAAGATACTTGAGGATATTCTTAACGGCAGTCCAATGATCACGTCCCAGATTGGACTGATATCTACTGACAATTTCCACAGCATAACATATGCCGGGTCGAGAACATAGCATGACATACATCAGACTACCGACTGCTGATGCATAGGGAATGTGTCTCATATCCTTAACTTCTTGAGGTGTCTTAAGACTTTGTTCCTTCGACAAATGAACACCGTACCTGAAAGGTAATAATTCTTTCTTGGAGTCCTGCATC
>NW_019653007.1:0-547 GCF_002806865.2 Cucurbita pepo subsp. pepo
CATAACGAGGACTACTACCAAACCTACCTAACATTCAATGAATTTTTATTAAATTTTCATGGTTTAGTTTTCCATTATCTGTAAATTATTAACTAAGCTCAAATATTGCTATCTTGCAGCTTGCAACTTCATTCTCGATTTATGGTTGTTGCAGAAAAGGTAATAATAATAGCAGCTCAACTGAGCATACGAGTTTAGATGCAGAACGAGGCAATTACGTGCCCCCGGCACTTAATGAGGGCAACCCCAACGCGTCCAATACAGCCAAATGTTCGAACTCCAGTGAAGATTTTCATACTCGCAAAGCTGCTGGTGTGGGGGGATATGCATGTCAAATTATTTTTCAGGTATTGTTTTCCTCCTAAGACTTAGCAGAAACAGCTTTTTTGTCGCAATCCAATGGATCTGCACGGGTTGGTGAAGTCTCTTATACACTATTAATTTGACCTTCCTATTACATATTGGACTTACGTTATCATTTTATAGTATAGAAAATACGAAGTGGGTGTCCTGAAGATTCTCACTTCGTTTTCTTTTCATAGGTATC
>NW_019653008.1:0-547 GCF_002806865.2 Cucurbita pepo subsp. pepo
CAACTGATCACTTCCATGTACCCGAACGAGCAATTACAAAAGCAATACAAAGAAGATTGGAACTACCAATTAAGACAATTTATGAATGCCTTATTTTCTTCAATTTATATTTAATAGCATTTATTAGTGATTTGTAGTCGGTGACCGAACCTTATTATGTTAGGGTTATCTTTTGAGCCTATTTAAAGTCATGTAATATTCATGTTTGGATGAATGGTTGAATACAAACACAACCTTTTTCAAACCTTTGGTGTTATTCTTTTTCAAACCTTGCTTTAGGGATTCATTGAATTAGTTTTGATCAAGCTAATTCTGGAGTGAATTGTCTCGTTATCTAAGAGTTTGAGCTGAGTGAATTGTCTCGTTATCTAAGAGTTTTTTCAAACCTTGCTTTAGGGATTCATTTAAAGTCATGTAATAATTGTCTCGTTATCTAAGAGTGACCATCATTGACGTTATCTAAGAGTTTTTTCAAACCTTGCTTTAGGGATTATCTAAGAGTTTTCTCAAACCTTGCTTTAGGGATTCATTTAAAGTCATGTAATAA
>NW_019653009.1:0-547 GCF_002806865.2 Cucurbita pepo subsp. pepo
TTTTCTTTTTCTCTTCCTAACAGTAACATGTCATTCTTAAAAAACTAGGACACCGATGTGACAATGATACATTAATTAAAAAGAATTATTTCAAAAAATTTATCAAATTTATATTAGAAATAAATTCATATAAATAAGTTTATATATTTGTATACTTAAAAAAAAGGTTAATGTACGTTTCACTCTCAAAATATATTCAAAGTCAAGTGTTTGATAGGATGGATTATAAATTTGTAATGTATCCATTGTATTAACAAGTGTTTAGTACATGCCCAACACGTGTCAGATTAGTGACACTAAATTATTCTCATGCTTTCTTTATACCCATTTAAAGTAGTTTGAAAACTAGCACGTCAAATATTATAATTGACTAACTACCACTTCAATTTTGTGCTTTAAGGAAGGCTATGACCAAAGAGAAATAATATCCTTAATTTAGTACATGGCAGTAAAGATGGACATGAGAATGAGTTATTCTCATATGGAAAGAGATTTAACCTTAAGTTATATCTCATATCCTCTTTTAACCAATTATTTAGTTTTATTT
>NW_019653010.1:0-547 GCF_002806865.2 Cucurbita pepo subsp. pepo
TTCACTGTAAAGTCTCATTTCTCTTGAGTTGAGTCTTTGTTTACTGTCTTTGAATAAATAGAATCAAGTCAGGTTAATAAATAAGGGAAAAAGGGAATATCGGTGAAGGATTTCATGACTAAAGTAATCAGGGAAGGTGTTCAGGTTAAGTAGTTATTTCGTTTACCTCGTGAAAGAAAGGAGAAAGATCTGTTCAATCAGGTTCTTCTTCAAATAGCTTGACCTCCGAGTCAAAGAGTGTTTGTTCAACCCTCGGGAAATGAAAGAATCAAGAGGTGAAAGAGTGAAGGATCATTCTTGTTTCGTCTTTACTTCCTGTATAGGATTGAATGAATGAATTTCCTCTCCTGTAATGGTGAAGTAGCTCAGCGAATACGGGTTCAGGTTCCTTCGCTTCTCTCTTTCTTTCCTTCCGGTTCAGTAGCTAATGAATTGACTCCCCTCTCATGCTGCTCCTTTTCCTATTCCTATTGATTCCAACACTGTTTACTCTGATAGTCAAAGGGTCGAAGACATGAAACCGAGTTGGAGAGGGGTGAAAGAGCTC
>NW_019653011.1:0-547 GCF_002806865.2 Cucurbita pepo subsp. pepo
AAAGTCACTGGAAAAACCCGCAGGCAACCGGGTGAAGAAGAGGAAGTGCGACCCAAGGGTCGGATCCTGCAACCCGAACCGAACCCAATCACCTTAGGTCAGCCCAGTACACGACGGTTCCCGCAGCCCAGTTACTTCAGCCCAAAATGCGTAAGCCCAGTTACGGCCCAACCCGACAACCTTGACCTGAGACCTCCAAGCCCAGTTCAACGCGGCACGCCTAGCCCAGCCCACCTGCACTTTTTCTTCAGCCTGGGCCGGCCTATCACCGGCGAACAACCCTAAACCTGCGAGCGATCCGATAACCCGCGCCTCGACCTGAGACCGCTGCACACGCGTCGCCCTCTTGTTGTACCACGTGGCACGTCTGCAATGCAGCTCCCCTTGGCTCCAACGGCTTAATCGGCTTGGCGGCGACTTCTCGGCTTCGGCGGCTTATTCAGCTCGAGAAACCTATTTCCAGCCCGTTTGTCATCGTTCTGACCCTCCCAAACTTAGTTTCGGCTCTTTTTAAGGTGAAATAGATCATTTTAAGGTCGTATTTCAC
>NW_019653012.1:0-547 GCF_002806865.2 Cucurbita pepo subsp. pepo
GTAATTAAAGAAAATGATAACATTCTAAAATTTCCTAGTTCCATAAAATAGGAATGTTCCAACAAAACTTAAAATATTAAAATCAATTTAATGCCCGAGAGTCCTAAATAATAAATTAAAATATAAAACTCTAAGTTTTCTTATGACCATCCTTTCCACCCGCTCGTCACTCCATGCTAAAACCTTTCTCTTACCTAGAATTATTTTTTAAATAGAGTGAGTATCAAAATACTTATTAAGGTTCTCCCTATTGAGTCAGACATGAAAACTATTATATAGTTCATCAATCAAAATCAAGAAACCTCGATGGTTGATTACTCGTAACACAGCGTGTATTCAATTCATCTATTGGTTACCCGATACATATAACGTGTAACCCTTATGATGTTTATAAATTTGAGCAATCACCCATGTGACTAATAGTGGGTGGTTATCCGATACATACAACGTGTAACCCTTATCACATTTATTTCATTCAAAAAATCATAATCTACACAAATGTGGTCCCAAAATAATTATTTTCATGATCAATAGGCACGGTAACAAA
>NW_019653013.1:0-547 GCF_002806865.2 Cucurbita pepo subsp. pepo
TATATTAAATTTAAAAAAAAAATACAATTTAATATTTGAAATTTTAAAATTAAGTTATATAGTGATTTTCTTTTCAGTTTTTTTTTTTTTTTTGTGGGGCAAAATTTTGTGGTGATACCAATAATTGGCTGATGGCTCCCTTCTTCTTTCCATACCATTTANCTTTAAAAAATGAGGAAAATACGAATTTAATTACGTGGTTGCATCTCGTATCTTAAAAAGAAATATATGTGCTATGCATGTCCACGTAAACTTTACAAAAAAAAAAAAATGTAATTTCAATAGTATGTCATGTTTGTTCGGACATTTTAAATTTTATATCTAATAAACTTTTAACTCGTATGTATTTTTAAAAATTGGAAATGAAGTGAAACCATATAAAATATCTAGGATATATATATATATATATAAATAATGAGTGTGATTAGGAATAATTTGATGTTATTTTTGGTGGGGGCCTTAAAAAGATTTCCCTTCAAAATGGGAAGCAAAGGAAAAAGGTAGGTTTATAATAGAGAGAGAGTGGGCACAGCTTTGACTGAAGAAA
>NW_019653014.1:0-547 GCF_002806865.2 Cucurbita pepo subsp. pepo
AAATATTTTTTTAAATGGGTTTTTATATTTATTTAAGAAATTAAATATAAGAGAATTATTTAATTTTTCCTGAAGGGAGACAAATGTTTTTGTGAGAACTTTCTAAATTGAAGTACCGGTAAATTTATGAGATGGAAAAATATTTTTTTTTTCCAACATGTACAACATTTTTCACTATCTTGCATATGTATATTTTTTTTTCAATTGGGTAGTATATGTACTATAGGTAGGGTTGCTCAATTGATGTCTTTTATCTTTCGTATATCTTGATGCTATAGTATAGTGCTTCAGTCTCTGTTATGAAATTGTGTATGATGGTCATAGTTCTCTTAGCTGATACATGGTTAATTCATGAAATTGCATATGTATATTTTTTTTTCAATTGGGTAGGGTTGCTCAATTGATGTCTTTTATCTTTCGTATATCTTGATGCTATAGTATAGTGCTTCAGTCTCTGTCATGAAATTGTGTATGATGGTCATAGTTCTNGTGCTTCAGTCTCTGTTATGAAATTGTGTATGATGGTCATAGTTCTCTTAGCTGATAC
>NW_019653015.1:0-547 GCF_002806865.2 Cucurbita pepo subsp. pepo
TGCTCAATGGACTTAACTTTTCCTTCCTCCAATTGTATTTTTTGCACGCATAGTGAAGGGCTAATTTCTTTTATATCCGCCAATGTCCAACCTATCGCTCCCTTGTGCTTCTTCAATGTTTCTAGGAGCATATCCTCTTGAGTCGAGGATAGTGTCACTGAGATGATGATGGGTAGTGTCTTCTTGTCACCTAAATAAGCATACTTAAGGTTAGGTGGTAGTGGTTTCAAGTCCAGCTGCNTCAAAAGTTCTGTTGAATTCACCTCAAACTGCTAACTGTTCTATTATGTCATTCCAGCTGCTGTCTTCTTCCTGCCCGCTTTCCCCATCATCCCATTCCTCGGTCGCTGGTTGTTCTGTCAATTCATACACTGCTGAGCATTCTTTTGTCACTGCTGGATATTTCATGCTGTCATTGATGTTAAATTCAACTTTTTGGTCACCAATTCTTAACGTGATGGTTCCTTTGTAGACATCGACTAATGTTCTTCCGGTCTTTAAAGATAGCCTCCCCAAAATAATTGGAACATCATGATCAGCTTCATAA
>NW_019653016.1:0-547 GCF_002806865.2 Cucurbita pepo subsp. pepo
GAAGAAAATCGGTGCCTCACGCGCCCCCACGCGCGACACGCCTGCCGTGGAGGGTCACTACGTGCGCGTGCCCCACGCGCTGCTCCCCGCGTAGGCGCAGGTCANGGGCCAGCCAAGTCTGCGGCCTGACGCGTGTCCTGCCGGGTGAGGTCATGCCTCACCAGCCGGTAATCGACACGTGTTGATCACCGGTTCTGTCACTCTCCTCTGTTGCCGACCGACGCGTGTCGGCCTCCACCCTCTCTCCTGCGTTTTTTTTTCATTTTCCAGGTCTCTTCACGTTTCGATCTATTTTCTTTCGACTTTTTTATCTTCCAATTTGTAATCCGATTCGACAAATTTTCTTCACGAACCTTGTAGATCTCATATTCTACTCCTTCGAAACAATTTTCTTAAAATTTTCTAATAATCACAGATCTTATTATTTGAGTTCGAATTCGGAGAAAAAAATACGAGTTCTCAAAAATCACGTTTTCTTGAAACTCCAATTCGAACGTCAATCTGAGCCGCCTTCACTCCAGAACTTAACCAGATAGCGCTGTTGAGG
>NW_019653017.1:0-547 GCF_002806865.2 Cucurbita pepo subsp. pepo
CACTTCAATGCCTATAATTTGAGAGAGAACAGGAAAGCCTTTTCCTGAATTATAGGAGGATGTGACACAAATAATGACTCTCTTCGCAGGGATGTCAGCAGGTTAGGCAGCTCTAAGGGTTTTGATATTCGGGGTGGAAGGCAAAACTCTGACACAACCAAGTGAAACTAAGGGTCTAAAAGAGGGAACGATCTGATCTATGGGGTGTTCACTCNAGGGTGTTCACCCTTGGAGGACGGCTAAGAATGGCCCTTAGAGCAGACGGGGTCTNTAATCGAAAGACAGATTTCCAGAATCAAAAGAAAGCAAATGAAAGAAGTCCAAGATAAAGGGGGTAACCTAGAGAGATGGCCATATCTCTTTTCTGAATGTGGTATCGAGGTTCGGTTCATTTGGAAAAGAGGTCGTGAGACCGTGCAAATGGTTGAATTGATGACTTCGCTTTGATCTCTTCGACTGAACCTGAAGGAGACTTCGATCATTCCACTTTANATAAGGAGACTTCGATCATTCCACTTTAGCTGAAGAAGGAATGAATCATCTCACT
>NW_019653018.1:0-546 GCF_002806865.2 Cucurbita pepo subsp. pepo
ATTTATTTCGATCTCTAATCTTTTAATTCGTAGATATCGTCCATCACTATCAGATATTGTTCTCTTTCAACTTTTCTTTCTCGGTTTCTCTTCAAAATTTTAAAACGTAACTACTAGAGACAAGTTTCCACCCCTTATAAGATAACTCTTCAGATTTTGAGGGAATTATTAGGCATTTATGTTACGTTCACTTGTTGAACAAGTTGTCTCTCGAGCCTTCGGAGTTGTGAGATCCTACCTTGGTTAGAGAGAGGAACAAAGTATTGTTTATAAGAGTGTTTGCTACAGGAGTATTTTTTTTATTTGCTAACAGTGGGTTGGACGGTTACAGGAGTATTTTTTTGATAGGCCCTGTGGAGTATTGAAAATTTCGTGTTAATGGGTCTCAATGTTTTCCTTTCTCCTCGACTACTGTCCCGACACAAAATTAAAAGTTTAAAGACTAAATAAATAAAAAAGACGATTGAAATGACCCTTTTATTGGCATGTGTCCCCCAACTTGAGGTTGGTAGGTAAGGGCATTTATGGGAGTTTGTTAAAAAAAAA
>NW_019653019.1:0-546 GCF_002806865.2 Cucurbita pepo subsp. pepo
CAATCAAAAATCAAAGCAGATGAAAATGAAAAGAAACAAAATCTCATCAAGAAAAATTCATTTCCAATCACAAATTTCAATTTCATTTTCAAATTTCACTTATTCTTGCTTCGATTCTCAATCGAAGAGATAGATGTTCGTGATGATTTAGATCGCTGGAAGAAGATCATCGATTACCTCCTCGATTCATCTCTTCAGTGACGGACGCTAATTTCTGCAGATTCAGTTTCACAACCGTATCGGCGAACAGACGAGTATCCTCCTCCGTATTCCCCGGCGGAACATCCACTGCGTACGATTCCAGAACCACGCTCCATACCTGACCATCCCGTTCCAATTGATGCACCGAAGTCACCGATCGGTAATTTCTGAGGCGGTGTTCGCCGCCGATGATGCTGAATCCGATGACTCGACGCTCTTCGTCATGAATATCAAGCCTCTCCGTGCTCGTATCCGCCGGTAGGCCTGAGATTACATTCACCTCTCTTGTGCAACCTATCTCCAATGTGAATCCTTCGCTCACCGTACAGCTCTTGATGAAGTGCT
>NW_019653020.1:0-546 GCF_002806865.2 Cucurbita pepo subsp. pepo
GGTCACTTTCTAGGTTGTTCTCTTTTTGTTTTGTTCTCTCATACACTCCCCCTATGGTTTATGGTACTAGTCATGAGCTTGACAACTTGTGTCCATTACTTCATATATTCCAAGTGACACAGTCTGCATCATACGCTCCAAGTAACACAGTCTGAAACTACATCTAAGGCTTCATGCGTTCCAAGCGACGTAGTCTGACCCCGCATCTAGGTTTCATACAAAATTTCGTAGCATTCGGTGGTTATCTAGATCATGAACCGAAGGTAAATTTCTCAAGGAGCATTATGGTCATTTTACACTGTTACTTGGTTTAACTAATTAACCATATCCAATGACAACCAAATTTCATATATAATCTTAACATGTCATATTATGCTTAGTATTCAAAATTCATAGGCAATAGAGTTCATTTAGTGAGATATTTTAACGTTACTTAAATCTCGAGCATTTTGATATATTTGGAGTCTTAACTCACGGTTCTTGGTATTTTCGTTTCATATTCCTATAATTCATACTTGATTTAAGGTTTATACAAAGATCCAAGCA
>NW_019653021.1:0-546 GCF_002806865.2 Cucurbita pepo subsp. pepo
TTAATGTTTATTTACTTTAAATGTGATAAATTGCTTTCCATGGAGTGAGAGTTCCATGCATTATCATAAATTAATGTTCATTTATTTTAAATGTGTTCACACAGGTTAATGCTGCTCTCAGGCTCGGAGCTCATGGTGTAATGGTGGGTCGAGCTGCTTACCAAAAGTATGTTATGCACATTTTGGAAATTACCATCTTTTCCCTCTTTCGTTTGCTTGTATCACAAATAAGTATAGGCAACTTCTCGCATTCTTCTCAAGGTATAAGATAATTCTATAGTCACAGCTAGCTCCAACCATTACCAGTATAAGAGAACCTGAAGTTTGAGCGACAATTGGGTTCCATGTTTAAAAATTAGAATTCTCCTATAATATCTGATTATATCTGTCTGTGGAGGCCGGTTTAAGGTGATGTTATTATAGTGAAAAATAAAAGTGCTAGAACTTATGGCATCATAGAGTGTTCTTTTTATTTTTTAAATATAGACATTTTAAATATATTTATTTAACTTATTAAAATTGAAGTTAAGTGTGATGTTATTAGTT
>NW_019653022.1:0-546 GCF_002806865.2 Cucurbita pepo subsp. pepo
ATGTTTGCATAAAAACTCCGGCAGGAAAGTAGTGGACATTAGAGAATGTAAGATATATTCCTAGTTTCAAGAAGAACCTGATCTCTATTGGTCAGTTGGATAGCACATGTTATGCAACAAAGTTTGGTAAGAGTTCATGGAAGATTGTGAAGGGTGCTATGGTGGTAGCACGTGGCACAAAATCTAGAACTTTATACACCATTGCAGGGTATATGAACAGAGCTGCTGTTGCTGAAGTGTTTCATATGGAAGTATATGTCACAATAGACTTGGACATATGAGAGTTAAAGGAATGAAGATGCCGGAAGGAGTTTTTGGAAGGTCTGAAATCTATTGATATGAGTCCTAGTGAGAACTGCGATATGAGCAAACAGAAACGAGTTAGCTTCACAAAGACTGCCAAAGAATTGAAGAAAAGTACCGAGACAACGAAGCCAGTGAGAGTTGAGGTTAGGTTGCAGAACAATTCACAAAGTGATGTTGTAGCAGAAACTCGAGAAACTCTTAAGACCGTTGCTGAGAAACTAGAGGTGAAGCAAGTGGGAG
>NW_019653023.1:0-546 GCF_002806865.2 Cucurbita pepo subsp. pepo
GAGCGAAGTAGAATAGATTATTAGCTATAAAGGAAAAGAAAGAAGGAAGAGATTAACACTAGATATACAGGTTCATTAACAGCTCAAACAATTTATTCATGCATTTTCACTATATGTATATATATACTCTTTTTTGGTAAAGACTAAAGGTCTAAAGTTTATTCAGTCGCTTATTAAGGAAACTAAGCAGCAGATGCTGGAATCGTTTTATTTTTTCTTGTACAATTCATGTTGTTTATTGTTCCTGCTTCTGTTTTGTCATTTTTTTCTTCTCTGCATTTACACTTATTATTTTCTCTATCTTAATAATTCATATCTTCAATTTGCAGGAAAAATATAAAGGTTTCAACGCTAGATTGCCTATTATTGTTGCTGAAACACTTCTTCGAACGGAATCTCAGATGGAATTGCCTCTTTGGCTGGTTCTGATGTTTAAGGTTTTTACCTATTTTTGTCAGTGATTTTATATTTAATTCATTTTGACTGGATGAAATTTTAGCGTTTTCTTTTATCATCTTGGTATTGAAATCACTAGGAGATAATTGG
>NW_019653024.1:0-546 GCF_002806865.2 Cucurbita pepo subsp. pepo
GAAAATGAAGAAACCCTCAAATTCCCAATAATAGTGAAAATAAAGAAAATCTAGAAACCCTCAAATTTCCAATAATAGTGAAAATGAAGAAAATCTAGAAACCCTCAAATTCCCAATAATAGTGAAAATGAAGAAACTCTAGAAACCCTCAAATTGCCAATAATAGTGAAAATGAAGAAAATCTAGAAACCCTCAAATTCCCAATAATAGTGAAAATGAAGAAAATCTAGAAACCCTCAAATTGCCAATAATAGTGAAAATGAAGAAACGCTCAAATTCCCAATAATAGTGAAAATGAAGAAACCCTAAAATTCCCAATAATAGTGAAAATGAAGAAAATGAAAATGAAGAAAATCTAGAAAAACCCTCAAATTCCCAATAATAGTGAAAATGAAGAAAATCTAGAAATAGTGAAAATGAAGAAAATCTAGAAACCCTCAAATTGCCAATAATAGTGAAAATAAAGAAACCCTCAAATTCCCAATAATAGTGAAAATGAAGAAACCCTAAAATTCCCAATAATAGTGAAAATGAAGAAAATGAAAA
>NW_019653025.1:0-546 GCF_002806865.2 Cucurbita pepo subsp. pepo
AGTTTATTAATTCAAGACATCAATAATTTAGCATAACAAATCATTGATTATCATGTTAATTTGTAATTAATCATACCGATGGTTAGTTGAATACGACTCTCTTGTATGATATTGTCCACTTTGAGTGACTCTCATAGCTTTGCTTTCGGCTTCTCTAAAAGGCTTCATATCGATGTAGATAGTATTCTTTAATTATAAACCCATGATCATCCCTAAATTAGCCAACGTGGGTTCGAGACTGACAATACTTTTAGACATTTGAGGATTTATGTTTAAGGCATGACTCTGATACTATGTTAGATGAACACGACTCTCCACAATGGTATGATATTGTCCACTTTGAGCATAAGCTCTCATGACTTTGCTTTGGGCTTTTCCAAAATGTCTCATACCGATCGAAATAGCACGGGACTTTACTCATAATTTCCATCAAAATGCATGCAATTGAGGGTATGCAAGAAATTTTTATAGAAGCAAAATTAGAAAGAAAAATTCAAGTTGAACCTTGTTGTTATAGTTAATTACCTTGTAAGTCCCACGGTTCGA
>NW_019653026.1:0-546 GCF_002806865.2 Cucurbita pepo subsp. pepo
TGCGCAAATGGAGAATAAAAGCAGACAAAACAATGTTTGCATTTTAGAGCATATTTGGGCATGGAACACGTTCATGTTAGAGCATATTTGGGATGACAAGATACTGAAAGAAGCATGGAACACGTTCATGATGCTCTTCTCAAAGAAAAACGATACGAGACTACAACTTTTGGAGAACGAGTTGTTGTCAATTTTGCAATGTGACATGATAATTGCTCAATACGTCCACAAAGTCAAGTTGATCTGCCGAGAGATTACTAAACCAGACCCAAAGTCCGCAATTGGAGAAGATCGAATGAAGATGATCATTATTTACGGATTGCGACCAGAATATAGAAGCTTTATTAAGGATGACCACTCAACTATCACTTGTAGAGTTCAAAAATTTGTTAGCTAACCTAGAAGCCATGACTAAATAGATGGGAGGATCACATTGAAGGGTGAAGAATAAGCACTCTACCAAACGTAGATACAAAAACGTTGACAAAGAAAGAAGCCATCAAGGAACTATAGAACCTGAGAGAACTCAGAAGAACGACAACCAAA